>NC_056741.1:939008504-939306004 GCF_019279795.1 Protopterus annectens
GCCTTAATGGCACATCAACCTGTATGGAGATTAGGCTTATAAATATAGACAGTTTACAATCAAAACTTGAAAACTAAATCGGTCAACTGGCATGTGGTCAACTTGCAGTTTGCGAGTTGGCATAATGTTGAACCAAAAATGATCGACTACACTACAGCGAATGAGTAGTGTAGGTCGATATTTTGGGTTTGACATTGTGTAGGGAGGTTGCGGTTCAGTGAGGAACAGGGAATTAGCCCATTTCCTCACTGTAGTGTGATTTCAAAATTGGTATATTTAATGTGGAGGGCATAGCCCCCCCCCCCTGTAAAATAGTACAATTAATGTACCGTTGACTGTTGAGTGTAATGGTGCATTAATGTGCATAGCATGGGTGACTGACATCCCCTCCTGCTATGTCGAATTCGTCAAACCAGGAAGTTCAGGTATGTCATTTCCAACGTTCTGCCTTTAGATGTGTCTGACATTGACATTTTTCATCGATATTATGGTCATTCAATGGAAGCATTTTCAAGGATATGATAATAAACCATTTAGACAATACAGAAAAATATAATACAAAATAAATATGACCAATTAATGACTTAGCACAGCAGTTGTCTTTAGCTGAAAGGAGAAAGAATATAAAGCAGTAAACAATACAGAATATGTAAAAAGAAGGAAGAGAGGGTGTATTAATGACAGTGGAAAAGATTTTAATCAGGAAGAGGTTTCATTAAAAGGAAGATCATTGTTGCAGTTTGCAGAGAGTAAGTTGAAATGAAGCATTTTAAACTTGGAAGAGTTGGTGGTTGGTTTTTAGGATGCTAAAAGACAACATGATTAGAAGGAAAGAACAGAGCTAGTAGTAACAACATTTAGATGACTATGTGAGTTGGAACAAGAGTATTACCAGGAATTAAATAGGTAGTCCTTTAGTTTGATTTTGAAGAAGATGGGTGAGGATATTAGCCTAATAGTGATGGTGGGTGGGTGGGGGATCTACAATTAAGATACATAGGTGATATGTAGTCCCTCAAAGTCTGAAGTAGATTTTTTTCTGATTAGTTAAGGTCCCTTTTTGTTCTGTACCATTGTAGGAGTGAAGTGAAAGAGGGGCATTTTCAGAAAAGTATATTATTTGTGTATAGCTATTTTTTCTTTTTCAAATTGTTATCAGTTAAATTATTTTTTGAGTGAGAGACATTGATGTGTTGAGTTGGCAATTTGAAAGCAACTTTTGCAATTTTGTTGTTTTTAGACAGTTGTTAATTATTGTATATATAGGTTATACACAGAGTAAGTTTGATAGGATATAGGATGTACTATTTTTCCCTGAAGGATTATGCAATAAGAAAGTTAAAAGCCCTGTAAAAAATAATTAATTTTTACTGAGTGTTTCCCACAAAGTAAGCCATGGTGGTGCAGCGGTAGCATTGTTGCCTCACAGCAAGTGGTTCTCCCATTCGATTCTCGGCTGGTGCACCTTCTGTGTGGAGTCTGCATGTCCTCCCTACGGTCAAGTGGAGTTTGAAAGACATGCGTAGAATGGGCATGCCATTGCTGGAGGCTGGGCGTCGAGCTGGCACCTCAGCACCCGTAAAAAATCTACTGCCAATCATTAGCGGACCAGAGTTCTTCTGTGATGACTCCTAACCGGGAAAAGCCGAAAGAAGAAGTTTCTCACAAAGTATTGAATATTTTTGTCAAACTGAAGAAATATGGTTGGTAAGACTATTCCTGTTTGTAAATTTATACAGAAGAGGAAAATAAAGGGTTTTACCTAGGACCTCAGAGCAAAGAGCATTACTTTTTTTCTGGTTTAGGATTAGTTGTAAGTGGGATAGATTTCTATAGAAGTAAGTGATTCTTGAAAGATGGTTTGTAGTTCAAGTAGGAAGGATAACGAACATATTACAGTAGCATCATCTGTGTACTGAATTAATGTGGTATGAGCTGAGGTATAAGGGAAGTAGTAAACAATAGCATCCACACCAGTGGTACTTGTATGTAGAAAAGTTTAAATACTATTTCACTGCTTGTAAGCAGCTGCCGAGAAAACTGTTGAACCAGTTTAGTGAAGTAGCAGAGTAACATAGTGAGTGAAGAGTCCGTAGTCATTTTTAATAGGAGACAGTGTCAACATCTTTAGAAAGATTCGGGAAGATTCTGGAAACAAGTTTGTTTTCATTTCTTTCTTGGTAAATAGTATTATAGAAGAACAGTAGGGTTGTGCTGATATTAGCTCTTTTGGGTGAAAGCTATGCTGGTTATTTTAGAGGTGATTGTAGCACACTGCAGGTATTGAAGAACCTGACTCTAGATACAGCATTCAATATTTTTGACAAAGGTGAGAGAATGGCAGTGGGGTAGAAACTTGACATTACTGTGTAATTGTTACCTTTATGCAAAGGTAAAATAAAGGGTTGCTCAAATTCTTCAAAAATAATTGCTTTTATTTATTGTATTTGTTTTAAGTAAAGGAATGTATTATTCAGCTATGAATGGCTGTGGCTAGTGTTTTATTTATCAGTTTATGGCATTATTCATTTTACCTGTGTACCAATCCATGTGGTACCTGTCTTTTACTGGGTGATTGCTCAGAAATAATTGCTACAATTTGAATATTTAAAGTTTAGTTTATTTTAAAGGTAAAAAGAAAGGTGCATTCTTGTTTCTTCTAATTTTGACTAACTGGTGGTGATAACATACTTTAGGGTTTAGAAGGGAGCGACCTGGTGGTGAAGAATCACCATACATCCCATTCTGAAAAATATTGCGTGTGTGTGTGTGTGTGTGTGTGTGTGTGTGTGTGGGTGTGTGTGTGTGTGTGTGTGTGTGTGTGTGTGCATTTGGAAAATAATTCTAATTAACTTTAAATTACTTTTGTGAAGGTTGGGAAGGTTACACTGGCAGACACTGTGCTCATTCTAAGGTCAGTGAAATCCTAAAGAGCCATTGTAGCTATGCAAAGCCGAACTCATGTGGGTGTACGAGGTATTAGCGATTACAGAAAGCAGTGGCATAAATGTGCCATATTCTCTTAAGGGCAAATTGCTTCTTTATTAATTCATATGAGTGATGATCATCTAACCATATTGGTTTCTTTACATAAAGTATTGATGGCAACACTGCAGTAATCAAAACATGTAACCCTTCTATGCCACATATCAGTTGGTTGCAGTAGGTAAGAATATAAGCCTGTTCATTACAATGGTATCCATAACACTTTTTATGATCAAAATGCTCATGAGGAATTAACTTCACATTAAATCATAGATATTCCATGGGACAAACCAGAAGTAGAGATTTCTTATAATGAAAATCTCTGTTTTTGTTTATTAACAACTAATACTCCAATTACATTGAAATTGTATGGCAGTGATGCATTTATTTATTTAACTTTTGTATGCAGAACTCATTGCACATATTAGTAAACCCATCTGTCAAGAAACCAAAACAACTCTTGCTAAACTAAACAAGGAACTCTGGATCCTAATTAAATCAATCAAAGTCAGATATGACATAAAAAAAGAAATCCAGGTGAAAGATGAATACAGAGCCTTATTTAACTAATTTAGTAATCATAGAAACAATGCCCTATAGACCCAAAGGACATAGACAATGTATTGGCTGACAATATTCCCAGATCAAGTACCTGCCTCTACTCCCCACTCAACTCTCCCAAGAACAGGTTCACAAGTTCTCAAGGCACCATCTAAGTCCAAGTACACTACATTTCTGTGGCTGGATAACATAACAAGCTGCCTACTGGCTAGCCTGAAACATGAATTTTGAGACCCCCCCAAAAAAACAAAAAAGGTTATTCAGTATTAACCACAAAACAGGCTTTGTGTCACATAAATGGATGACCACAAGAGTCATTCTGTTGCTCAAAAGCAAGGCTTCAATTGACCCAGGTAATCATAATGGTATGAGCCTGAACAGTTTCATCTGTAAGGCTGTGGAAAAGATCATTATGAAACTAATAAACAAGGATATATGTAACCTACAGACCTTCAACCCAAACCAGTTTGGATTAGTCAAGGACAGGTCCAGCCCTGTTAATCTGGTTGATTTCTTTGAAAAGGTCACTGAGGCAATACATGAGAGAAAATTATTGCAAACTGCATATCTGGCCCATAAAAAGGTGTTTGACTCCATCCTGTACTCAGGCATTGTAGATAAACTATCCCAGCTAAATATTAGCCCAAATGTGACTTTTGTGTGGAGTCTGCATGTCCTCCCTGTGTTCACATGGGTTTCCTCTGGGTGTTCTGGTTTTCTCACACATTCCAAGGACATGCATCTGGAGTGTTTCTCCCCAGACATCCACTGAAAATGGGCTCTGTCCCATTCAGAATTTTCCTTTAAACAAATGTTAAATAAATAAATGCATCCTGTTGCCTAAGAAACCGGCTGACTAATAAAACCTAGGAAGTAAGGGTGGGCAGCTCTACCCCCTCCAAAAACCTATCACTAGTGTAGTGCCCCATTGCTCAGTCTTTGCACCACTGCTTTTTGGCATTTACTTCTCAAAGGTCAATGGTAGTGTTAAGGGTTTACGGCTGACCAAGTTTGTAGATGACTGCTAACTTGGAACCATTCTAATTCTGCAATGGACACCACAGGCTAAACTTTAATGCCAAATAATATATAACTGTATCCTTCACCTAGCAGGAATATCCTTCTCTAACTATCACAGTGTCAATACTCCCCTGAAAACTGATCCCATAGTTTGAGATCAGGGAATTTAGGCTTACAATGAACTGGCCGTTGACCATTACATGCCCACAATTATAAGGAAGTCTTTTTTTCATTGCATAGCTATATCTAAAGGTATGGTGTCCAGATCCAGGGAATTAACTGTTCCACTGTACTTATCTTTCCTTAGGCCAATTATTGAGTATAATGCTCCATTTGGTATATACCTGTCACAGCTAGAATGACAACAATGCCTTCTCACTAAAATTCAGGAGCCTAAATCATAAAACTGTATGCACACCAATCCAAAACCTTGCTTCTCTACTAGGTTTCATATAGACTATTGAGAGTCAAACTCTTCCTAACTTTTGAAGCCCAAACAGACACTCTTCTGTGAGATGTACTCATATTCATAAGTCCAATGGTGTCATAAGCACCTGGTCAAGGGACCTAAATCTTTATTGCAAAATGAATAGAACGTGATGTGGGGGATGGGTGTGTATTACTAAGGATGCTATTGCCATGGAACCATCTTCCATTTCACATAAAAGAAGTACTTGTCCTAGTCTATTCAATCTTAATTTGGATGACTGGATGAGTAACTGAAAAGTCACCCCCAGTTTAACAACAGTCTCATTCATGGATAGGGGAAGCATGTAATTGCCCCAGCATATACCTGTTCAACCTATCTTTGGATATTAATATTGCAAAATATAAAGACTAATAATTGCCCTAGGAATGCAAGGCTATGTTTCTCAATATCCTCACAGATGAATAGCCTGTTAAGTACCTATGAACCTGTTGAGCAGAACACTAATCCACATTAACCTTTTTCAATCTTAGACAAGAAGGGCTGTTTAGTGAAGTGACTTGCTCCAAGTAAAACAGTGGTTTAATGGAGACTAGGACAATCAGAGTCTTGATTGCAGGAAGCAGATCATTAACAACTCATAACCTAAATCTTCTGCACTACTTTCCAAATACTGTGTCAGCGGAGGCACTGCAACCTCTTCTAGACACAGGCTATATGAAAAAATGTATCAAACACTCAACATAATGAAACAAGCAAAAAAAAATATGAAGGTGTTATTGATCAATGCTAGGATCCCGAACAAGAAACTCCACTCCCTACAAGCCCTTCTCACCCTGGAAGACATTGATGTCTGTGTAATGACTGATAAATTACTTAAAGTAGTGGAGAGCACTCCAGCTGTGCAGGGCTTTAATGTCTTCCAAATGTTTAGACCAGCTGCTGCACAGTAGTGGGACAAAAGGTAGAAGTCTATCATTCTACATTCAGAAGAAATTTACATCAAGGCTGGTAAAGCAACATGATGCATTAGAGTTTCTTCAAGTCCAAATAACAATCAGAAAGGTCCTGCATCACATATTAGCTAGTTATAGAGCTCCCTATTTGACAAATGAAAGCCATAACACCTACCTACAGGGACTAGAATCAGTCAGTATTAAACCCAATACCAATTTAAACTGTGCAGCTATCACCTGGGAAACCTACACACCAACTGTGCACAAGTACAGAGATTCCTGGACTTTCTCAACATAAATGCCCAAGAACAATTAGTCAAAGTATCCACTAGGGGGGGTGATAACATCTTGGATTTTGTCCTTACTAATACAAGAAAATCTTGCACCATCCACTGACTATCTCCTTCACTTATTAGGTCTGATTATAAAGCAGACTCCATTGAAATAAAACAGAAATCAGTGACCCCTTCTACCCTAGGTACTTTTAACAATTTCTTTAAGACAAACTACCCACATTGACATACTTTAAATCCCCAATAACCCAGCTAACTCCACTGAATATGCAGAAATGTACACCACCACACTATACCAGCATGAAAACAGTTGTATAGATGCAGCTTTACCCCATAGGAATAAATGCAGTGCAAACCCCAAACACAAACCCACATGGTGGAAACATAACATCAACAAGCTTTATAATACAAGGAAAATGAAAAACCATTTTGACCAAACGTAACAGGAGTATTTCCCAGAAAATTCAAGCCTTTGTCAATGAAATAAACATACAACTCAGGAGCTTAATAAAATCCACAAAAGCTAAGCTTGAGATTAAAATAGCTACCCAAGCCAAAGACAATCATAATGCATTTTTAGCTATGTTTGCAATCTCAAAAATACAACACAACAATGTGTTGAGCTGATTATGAACAATGTTACCTACACTAAGACAGAAGATATAGTTAACCTACTGGCCAATAAATTCAGCACTGACTTTACTTTTCTCTCCGTTCTGTCTGTCCCTCAAGATGTACCTGAAACTGGCTCACCTCCAAAAATCATCCAAGTCCAAGTCCTAAAAGTGCTATCAAAAACTAGAAATTCTGCATTGATGGGTCCTGACAATATCCCTGGCTGCATCTTAAATAGCATGAAGCATGATTTAGCCACACCCCTAATGACACTGTTCAATCTCAGCGTCCATACAGGTTTTGTGCCAAGCAAATGGAGAGCAGCTACAGTCATTGCCCTGCATAAAGGAGGGCCTTCCACAGACCCAGGCAATTACAAACCTATAATTCTGACAGGTGTCATGTGCAAAGCGCTGGAAAGAATTATCATGGCATTAATCAATCAGGACATAGGGAACCTCCGAACACTAGACCCATCACAGTTTGGATTTGTCAAGAGCAGGCCATGGTTAATCAACCTGGTGGATTTTTTTTGAAAAGGTCAACAAAGCAATGGATGAAGGTGAAATGATTCACACCACAAACCTCAACCTGGCCAAAGCTTTCGATACAATCCCAAACTCTGTCATAGTAGAAAACTAAATAAACTGGGACTAAACTCTTATTTCACCCACTGGATTGCCAAATGGCTCATAGGTAGTACAAAGATAATCAAAATAAGGGGAAGATGCATCCACAAAGAGACCAGTGACCAGTGGAATCCCCCAGGAATTTCTCCTGTTTGGCATCTACTTTTTTGAAGTAAAAGCCAACACAAAAGTCTCTGGATTACTATGTTTGCAGATGAATGTAAGGCAGGAACAGTCATTGAATCCCAAAATGACTTATTGTATCCTTTATGAAGTTATCTACCCCAGGAGACTACCACATTGACTGTGCTCCCCTAAAAGTTGACCCAGTTATTCAGGATTTGGAAACTTATTTCGGAAGTGACTTAACTTTTGACCAGCATGTGTCCATTGTCCTTCTATATTACACAGTTTATAAACAAATGGATTGTGCCTAATTCTAGGGAGGTCATTGTCTCATTAGGCCACAGATGGAGTATAATGCCCTCTTTGGCATGTATCTGTCCAGACACATGCAACAACTGGAACACCCACAGAGATACCGTAATAAAAGGTTACAATGCCTAAACAACATGTCCTGCTTGGACCAACTCAAAGCCCTGACACTATAAATGGCATCCTACAAACTGCTAAGAGGTGACCTGTGTCTAGCATACAAGGGATCCTCTTAACCAGTACTGATGGATTTACCTCACATCAGCAAGTCAAAGGGCATCAGAAATACTCAGTCTAGGGATCTAAACCCCTTCTAGAACATCAACAGAATGATTTGGAGGGACAGATATATTTCAATGAGGATACTACTGCTATGGAACAAACTGCATACCTCTCAACCATACTAAATTTCACATTTTTTACCAGTTTTGAGGTCCAAATAATGGGGTACTATGATTCCCGAGTGGCACCCCTTAATTTTTAATTTTTTTTCCCTGGCTTTTGGGCTGACGTCATCACGTGTAGAGGCATGCGTGATGACGTCAGCTCCGTGAACAGCCTGTCAAAATTGGCTGAGGGCTCGAAGGATTTGTTTCTAGCCAGCTAAAGTAGAGTGCGAGCTGTGCATGTATTTCCCCAGCTGCTGCAGGTAAGAAGGAGGAGGAGGACAAACAGTAAAAAAATGGACCATTCTGCTTTTACTGTGTGTGAGCTGTTCTGCTTTGTAAGCATGAGCATTTGAATGGCAGGTCCATTCTGCTTTTATTACTTTGCAGTGCAGGTCCCTTTCTGCTTTTACTAGTGCGTGTGTTATGTCCATTCTGTTTTGTAAGTGCAAGCATCTGAATTGCAGGTCAGTTCTGATTTTATTACTTTGCATTGCAGGTCCCATTCTGCTTTTACTAGTGTGTGTGTGTGTTATGTCTATTCTGTTTTGTAAGTGCGAGCATTTGAATTGCAGGTCCATTCTGCTTTTATTACTTTGCATTGCAGGTCCCGTTCTGCTTTTACTAGTGTGTGTGTTATGTCCATTCTGCTTTGTAAGTGCGAGCATTTGAATTGCAGGTCCATTCTGCTTTTATTACTTTGCATTGCAGGTGTGTGTGTGTCAACAAATTAAAAGAAATAAAGGAAATAAAGCCCTGGATATAAATTAAATAATTGCTGAGATTCACAAAATATTTTCAAAAATGCTGTTCCGTTATTTTTGTTTTTTTTAGTATAAAAGGAAGATATCATTCCACCTTCTAGGAAATTCACTTTATCACATTTTGAACAGGTGTCAAAAGATCCAAAATTAACTAATCGTATAAGCCATTTTTTGTTGTAAAGTATTAGCTTATGAAATATTTATATAGGTACTTGGTTAATATTCTATAATACTAAAACATGCTGCCAATGCTAACACGATCTACTAAGAAACCTGTTTTGTGTATGGCAAACACAATGTAACATTAAAAGAATGTTAGCATTGTAAGAATTGCTGGAACCTGTATTCTGAGAGACTGCCTTCCAGACTATCTGCAAATATACAGAGCTGAGTATATTTTTTTGGTTATAGAGTTTGTTAATTGCTGCTTAGATCGCTGTTGAAACTGTTATCTCCCTGCTCTGAGAGACTGATCTGCAAATATACAGAGCTGAGTATATTTTTTTGGTTGTAGAGTTTGTACTGTTAGTTGATGCTTAGATCTCTGTTGAAACTGTTTTGTCCCACCCACTCTCCCTATTTATGGTTTGTAGTTTAAATTTGGTGGCTTTTGCAGTTGCCCGCCCCACTGTAGATTTGATCTTGGACACTTCCCCAGTCCCATCTCTTTACCACATTCTACCTAATAAACTCTTTCTGCACTTGCTTTTAGTCCTTTTTAATTTAATTGTATTTTTTAAACTGTGTTTGGTCTTATATTGCTACATACTCAAGTATGCTAGCTTGCACTGCATGTGAATTGTTTTTACTACAGTTTTTGCTACTTTTCTGTAAAAAAACAAAACAAAAAAAAATGTAGGCCTGTTTCCTGTAACTAGTGTTCCAGATACAGATTTGCTGTATCCAGGACTGTATGTAAGCTTCTGAGCCCCTCCAAGCCATTCTGTGTTGGAAGGAAACCTTCTAGCTTATCAGTGGGAGTGGTAAGCACTAGGTAACCTGTCTACCACATAAGGAGTGGTTCTGGCCCAGAAATTGTAGTTATTGGCCGTTTGGACAATCTCTTCCATCTCTCTCAACTTTCTGATTTGAAATCCTGCATTTGCACTTGTTTCTGTCCTGTAACTCGTCAAGTGCAGTTATAGATTCATAGTTTTAGCACTTAAATTTGCTTATTCATGCTCAGCACTTGTTCAGAACTTGTAAGCACTAAATAAGCTACTAATTACTATAGCACTCAATCTTCTTCATTACCTAGAGGAAAACAGATTTTGTACTTACTTTTCTCACTTGCTTAGAGAAAAACAACTCTTGTACTCAATTTCCTCACTTATCTAGATGAAAATAGTTTTTTATTCAGGCATGTCCAAAGGTCAGCTCCCAGTGTTCTCTCCTGTCTATCTGATGAAGCTGGGCATCTTGAGGCAATGTAGAAATTGCCTCATGTACATAGACAACCCTCTCCTCCTACCACCCAACACTACAACCTGTGAGAGATGCACTTATCTAGCCAAACTGGAGGTAAAGCTCTCTCCAAACAAGACTGAACTTGACAGTCATGAGGAGAAGGTAAAAATTTGCATCATATCACACTCATCACTTAGTCTCACTAAATCTACACCACCAAAATCCACATATAGTAACACAAAAACATTTGTGGAGGCTCTCAATAATAATTTGTCTAAGCAACAGAGACCTCCAAATCAGAAACGCAAGCAACCTCCATCCCCCAACACAACCCAAATGACACATAGCCCACAGACTCAGTGTGCCACTCAACCACAGCCAATAAGGAAAAACAACGTACCCAAGACACTAGTCATAGGTGACTCTATAGTCAGGCTCACTGATGTCCCACTCACCAGGCTAAACAAGGAGAAGGTTACTGTCAGCTGCCTGTCGGGTGTCAGGTTCCACCACATAACCCACGCACTCAGATCACTCCACAACAAGTACAAATATGACTCTATCATTGTCTATGTTGGTATGAATGACCTGAGCCCTACCTCACTGGAATAAATGAAAAGAGACATGGAAGAGCTCTCTGATCTTGTAGCCCAGGCAGGTATGACCCTAGCGCTGAGTAGCATTCCCCCATCTCCCCGAATTATACCACAGTACAAGGACAAAATGATTGACTTCAACCATTGGCTAAGCTTCTGGTGTCATTCTAAATGGATCCAGTATCTGTCTGCTTGGGATGACATGGTCGACAGACCATGATGCTTTATCACAGATGGCCTGCACATGTCACCCCTGGGATTCTGGATAGTGACTAAGGCTCTTGCTGCCCCTATAGTGCCTTTTTTAGGAAAGGTTCAAATAACAAATTCACCACTGTAACAGGAACAGGCAAGCAAAAACTGAGGGTAATGCTACTCAATGCTAGAAGTCTAAATCTCAAAATGCACTCACTCGAGGCACTCCTTAAAATGCAGAACATCAATATCTGTGCAGTGACTGAGACCTGGTTCAAGGCTCCAGAGAGCACCCCTGCACTACCAGGCTATAACTCATACCACACTTTTTGGCCATGTAACCTTGACCGAAACACCAAAGGCGGAGGTTTGTCCATATTCATTAAGGATATCCACACTTCCAGGCTAGTTGCTCAGCATAATGCATCCAAGGTTATCCAAGTGCAACTAACTCTGGGCAAACCTGCAATCCAAATTGTAGCTTGCTGCAGATCCCCCACCATGCCCCAGGATTCTCACTCCTCTTTTCTTGATGTACTGGAAAATATTAGGGTTCAACCAAACACCCTAATAATGGGCGTCTTCAACTACCCCACCCTTAACTGGGAAAACTACTTGTGTACCAACTCCTTAGCTCAACACTTTCTGGAATTTGTAAACTTCAATGCCCTGGATCAACTTATCCACACCCCCACCAGGGGCAACAATATCCTAGACCTAGTCATTACCAACATGCGTGACCGGTATTCCACACCTGAAGTCAACTCCTCGTTGGTCCGATCCGACCATAAGCTAATCACCCTTGATATCCACATCCCACCCCCACTTTCCATTAAGGAAACCATGGTAAAAAATTTCTCCAAAGCCAACATCATGCTTCTTAAGACAGAAGTGGTGAACTTCATGACACCCATGCAGATGGACAATACAGTTACAACTGCTGAATCCTACACAAATGCACTCTATAAGCACTTATACGAGTGCATGGATCGTGCTATCCCAAACAGAACCACGATGCTATCCTCCAAAAAAAGGAAGCCATTGTGGTGGTCCTCTGCCATAAACAAACTGTACAACAGAAGGAAGAAACTGTTGCAAAAGACAGTAAAATCCCATGAGTGGTGGAGCTCCCTGGTCAGCCTCAGTAAGAAGCTGAGATCCCTTATAAGATCCTCCAAAGCTAGCTATGAAAACAAAATCACCACTAATTCTAAGGACAATCACAACGCATTCTATAGCTATGTCAAGAATCTCTGAGTTACAGCACAAAGGCATGAAAATTACAGAACCAACTGATATTGCCAACATCCTGGCAGATAGGTTCAGTGCTAACTTTACCCCCCCCACCCCCCCACCCCCTATAGAGCCTATATCTATGCAGGAAGAATGCAGAGTCACTGTAATCACAACTACGCAGGTAAAACCTGCACTCTCTAAAGCCAAAAACACAGCATCCATAGGACAGGACAACATCCCAGGCTGTGTTTTACATAAACTTCAGAACGAACTGGCTCCCCACTTAAGCACCATGTTCAATAATAACCTCACATCAGGCTTTGTGCCCAATGAATGGTGCACAGCAACAGTTATCCCACTCCACAAAGGGGAAACCACCACTGATCCCGGGAACTATCGAACTATTAGCCTGACGAGCCTGGTCTGCAAGGCCATGGAACGTATCATCATGGAACTCATAAACAAAGACATCGGTAACCTCCATACTCTGGATCCCACCCAGCTTGGGGTTGTGAAAGGCAGATCATGCCTCCTGGACCTGATCAACTTCTTTGAGGCGGTCACCAAAGCAGTAGATGAGGGTAAGGTGGTTGACACAGCCTATCTTGACCTCGCCAAAGCTTTTGACACCGTCACCCATTCTGGAATTATAGTTAAACTCACTAAACTAGGTATAAATCCCTATATCACAAGATGGGTTGCTAACTGGCTCACTGACAGAACCCACACTGTAAAAGTTGCAGACTCCAAATCTGACCTCAAAGGAGTGGCAAGTGGGGTACCACAGGGTTCTGTTCTGGGACCTCTCCTGTTTGGTATCTACTTCTCTGAAGTACAGGCTAACAGGGAAGACATCTGGCTAATGAAGTTCACAGATGACTGCAAACTAGGAGCCATAGTCAAGTCCCCAAATAATGTGGACATCCTACAGAAGGGCCTCGCTGAGATAGATGCCTGGTGTCAGAGCCATGGCCTCAAGCTCAATGCCAAAAAGTGCAGTGTCATCCCCTTTGGTAAAATCTCTGTACCCATGCTCTACCACATAGGCAGCAATCTACTTAACACCGAATGTGTGATAAGAGACCTTGGGACCCAGGTGGACAGTAGTCTCTCCTTTGATAGTCACATCACCACAGTAGTCAGGAAGTCCTTCTATGTGGCACACCTCATCATAAAAGGGTTCTCAGCCAGGAAAAAAAGGTCATTGTTCCCCTCTACTCAACACCCATTAGACCCATTATAGAGTACAATGCCCCTTTTGGAATGTACCTCACAAGACATCTGCAGCAGATGGAAAGGCCACAGAAGTACCTCACAAAGAAGATTACTGGCCTCAAGCAAATGCCCTACACTGACCGCCTCAAAAAACTCCAGCTTTACTCTGTAGCATATCACCTACTCTGAGGTGATCTCTGCCTAACATATAAAGCTATGTCAAACCCAGAGCTGTTGGACATGCTACACCTAAAGAAATCCCAATCCCTCCAAGCTACATGCTCTAGGGATCTAATCCTTGTCACCACAATAAACAGGACATGCTGGAGGAATAGATTCCTGTCCTAGAGACTTCCCATAATCTGGAAGAGGCTACCCATCTATGTCAAGCAAAGTTCTTCATTAGCACTCTTCAAGAAAAATCTTGATGAGTGGATGGGAAATAGGAAATGCACCCCGGGGATCACTTCTGTGTCTCTGCCCAACAGTGGCACAGGAAAAAAACTTTCTTGGGTGGCATAAGCCAGGTGACCTTGTTGGCTAGGCTTACATAGGCCCTTGGTCCGATAGCCTAGTATCTACCTATGAAACTATGAACCTATTAATTGATTACACAAGTGTTAATGATGTGACCTGACAGCAGTTAGTTAAAAAATACAGAAAAAAGTCTTTTGACTCTCTAAATCGACTGTGCACATTTATTGCCTATGCAAATTTTTTTTCAGAACCCTATATAAAGTTAATAAAAGCTTTATAAAACAATGCTTTGTCATATTAAAATAGGAGTAAATTTCTCAAGCAATACCCATACCTAAAGTAATTAAACAAGGAAATCCCCTTTCATCTACTACTTAATTTAGCAAAAGAACCATTACCTAATCCTACAAGACTAAACACACTGAAGATTTTAAACTAAACATCAACATATGCTGTATGACTGATTCTTAAACAAGATCAACTCATTTGCAATAATAAATAAGTCTTTGAAAAACCCATACCGTGCACATGACCACTATCAGCATTATTCTGCCTGGCATACTGTGCAACCTGTCTTTGAATCTTCTCAGACACAGCTGACCAATTTCTTCAATTATTATCCATATTAAGTCTTACTGTGAAGTGACAATGCTACCGCAGCACCACCACCACAGTGTGTATATATATATATATATATATATATATATATATATATATATATATATATATCCCTGCATGGTTCTACTACATGTTCTGGAGCCCCAAGCACTTGAAGATCACTGTTTAAAACCAGGGTCTCGAGAAGCTTGTAGTTTATACATGCTGCCTTATGAGCATCAACTCAAGTATGAGTTCAGAACAGCAGTTGCCGCAACATATTCAAACACATTATTTGAGTTTGAGGGAGGTAAGAATGCCAGCCATGGAGACAGGGAGTGTGTGTGTGTGTGTGTGTGTGTGTGTGTGTGTGTGTGTGTGTGTGTGTGTGTGTGTGTGTGTGTGTGTGTGTGTGTGTGTGTGTGTGTGTGTGTGAGAGTGTGTGCATGTGTGGGTGTCTAGATTGGGGCAGTGCTTCAGAAGATGATTTAGGTTTAGATAGTTGGAGGAGAGTTTTACGGTAAATAGTTGTTTTTTTTTAGCATTAGTGAGTGGGAAAGAAGTTTTAGGATAAGAAGCAGGATAGGGGTTTATGGTTAGTAAGTGGAAGTGGAGGTTTAACTTTAGGAGGTGGAAGGGACTTTAGGTTTAGGGAGTTTTTACAGAAGTTTGAATTATACTGTTACTGGGGGGGGGGGTTGAGTTTTAAGTTTAGGAGTTTTAGGGTTAGAAAATGAGGATTAAAATTTGGAGATTTAGGAGTTTTCGAGTAAAGCTCCTAAAAATCTCCTGACTTGAATCCTCACTCTAACAAAAACTCTGTCTCTTCTCTTATTATTGTTCTCTTCTTAGGCTGGTGTTCTTCCTCCTCTCTAATCTTGCATTTTATGCCTTCTTTTATCTTGATAACTTGTATACCTTCATATGTCCCTTCTCTGTCATTACTAAACAGCCTATACATAGATACCTCACTCCTATCCATCTTATCACTGGCCCATGCTTCTGTGACACCAGCAATGTCCACTCTTCTCTTCTGCAGCACTGCCTGTAGCTCCCCCATCTTCTTACCTAAGTTCTTTGAATTATATAGTGATAGCACCCAGCCATGCACCTAGCAACTGCAGTTTATTCTATTATTATCGTTCATGTTGTCCTACTTCTTGAGTACTTATCTCAAATTTTCTTCATCTGTAACTTGCTTTCCCAATTACCAGGTTAGTTTAAAAATACAGTTATTGAGAAGTAATTTCCAAACTAGTTCTGAGAACTGCTATCCCTTTTGATCTAAGACAGATTGTATCTCTATCATATTGTTGGTTTCTTTGCTAAATGTCTCCTTATCTTCCTGTCACTCTCAAGTCCTTCCCTATTGTTGTTTGATGCAGTCAGCCATTATGCTGCCTAAGTATCTACTTCCTCATTATTCTGACTGCATACTCATGAAGTAATTATAAGTATTTTGCATCCAAAGCCATCTCCATGTTTATTTATTTCCCCTCTATGGCCATACTTGTGATCAGCTGTACTCTACCACCTGAGGGGTCATTGGTGCTAGCATATACTGTGACATGTGGCCAACCCCCCAAATGACCCATTTTGTCAACTTCTTCAATGCCTTCTTAATTTTAACCCCTCAAATGAGTTTCTTCAGAATTTGATCTTGTTTGCCAAGATACTTAATCAACTTAATTATCGTGCCTTTATTCAAAGAAAACCCATCCCCCCACATTGGCTCTCACCTACTTCACTTCCTGACCTTGCCCCTAAACATTCTCTCTGTAAGCCTCCCAGTTTCACTTCCAAAACCCTCCTCATTGACTGTTCTGCTTAACACATACACTTCTGATCTCATTCCCTTCTTCCCTTTTGTACATTTACTTTAAGTCATTTACACTGTTCTGCCACTGTCACCACATTTCCCACAATTTGGATGTATATGCTTCCCTGCCAACTTCCTATCTGTTCTCTCAGTTTTGTTGGTTTCTACATGGCAACTTCTGCTTCGCCTTCCTTAGCTTATTTATAATTTGGCAAAGCTGCCTGCACTTGTCCCTGCAGAGTGATTTATTTCTCCTTGTCTTCATTTTTATGGCTGTGTCTATCACTTTCTCCTTTGTGTAACATCACTTGCAGGTAGTCATCCTTAGAAAATCTCTACACACATCCTCTTGTTTTCTTTATTCCTTTTCTACCTTTCCCTACCTTTCTAGAATTCTCTTGCATATCTCTCAACTTCTTTGCTCAAGTATTCTGAACTATGATAAAATTAATAGGGACAAAGGGCTAAAATCAGAGATATAGTTTAAGTATCGTTCTTATAGACTTAGAAAGTTGCTAGAATAACAAGTTTGGTATTAGCATGTATTTTCTGAAGGTTATGAAGCCTGAAACCCAACTGTCTATTACTATTTAATGAATGTAATCCTGAATGACTTGGCAGAAAATTCAACAATTTATCAGGAATAAATCAAAAATATGAAGCAAAAATCCAGATAGTCTAAAAAATGCTGCGTTGTTGAAAGGTATCCTGTCTTGTTTCTGCTTCTGAGTACCACTCTACACTTTTTCATCATCAGTGCATTTATAAGCCCAGATCAGGTCACCTGTTATGCGACTTTAGTATGGAAAGGCTTTCTTTATGAAAATAATTTATTTTTCAGTTAAAATATATATTTGGTGTAGAATTTCTGGATTCTCTTTAAAGCATTTACTTCATTCACTGAGTAGATGCAAAAATATAAAGAACAGTAAATGAGAGGCTTAATCATTATCACATAATGCAGTATCATCAGTCTGCATTTGTGAAGCGGAGGGATTACGTCCTGATATAATAAAAAAAACAAGTTTGAATAGCAGTACGTGTGCTTTATGGTGTAGGGCAAGGAGGATGGGTGTGTCCATCCGGATGGAACGAAGGAAGTGTACACATTCAGAGTACACTCCTGTCATTCCCCATCCCAATGAAATGAGGGAAGTGTACACATTCAAAGGACACTTACGCCATTTGATTTCCCTGAAGAAAACCAAAGAAACAACCACACATTGTGGGCCGAGGGTGGACAGATTGTTCTGCAGGAGTGATGGTTAGTTAAGCACTGACACTCATTGCATGCTCTATCCATAGGGTATTCCTGAATGGATGCAGGGGTAAAGAGTAATATGTAAAAAACTGCCACAAGCAGTATGATGCTGCCAAGCAATGCTCTGATTTCTTGCCAGCACTCAGCATTGTCAAATCAAATTGGAGAGCATAGGAGGGCTCAGCTTAACTCGTGATTAAAAAGAAGCAAGAGGAGCAGCTGGTGGTCAGCTGAGAGGAAAACAAAACTGATCCAGAATTATAGAGTGGTACTAGTGCTTTTTAATTTCTAGATGAAACTTTAAAAAAAAAACAGACCTCATCAAAATGTAGCACTTCCTAGCTATATCATTAACATTTACCTCAAAGTGTTTAAATCTGCTAACTACAGTTGCTACAGCCTTGTATTCTTGAACACCACACAGAATATTTACCATTTACGGTGTATGGGTGCAAACAAATGTGATATACAGTATGTAGAACAACAAAGTTCTTGTTATCAAAAGCAAAGATATTACATATTGCTCAAGAATAAAGCCTATCTATTTAATTTTGCATCTTTGATTAATCTTTTACAGAGGCAGCATATCACATGTTTTTGAATTATTAGCTACTTTCTGTAACTAGTGAAAAGCTGAATTTGGCATTATCATCATGACGAGGTGAAACTGCATTAGTCCCAAGAGATGCCCTTGTGGAATGCCTCTATCTATATTAAAATGAGAAAATTCACAGTCCATCATCTTAATGCGTGATTCCCTTCCAGTTTATAATTGGTATGAATTTTAGAACGAGGATATGAAATCCAAAGTTTTGCTAAATCATATATGTTAGTAGCAACCCTGTTGTACAGGAAATCTACCACTGGTCTAACAAAATGTACACAGTTTGTCTAATTGGACTTACCTAACTAGAATCCATATAGGTTGGTGTCTATGCTCAGTCTCATTGGAACAAAAGTAATGTTAGAAGGACTCTAACAAATATCTGCTATTCTTGTGAGAATTATTAGTCTGTAGCTACCTGGAACAGAAGTGGGCACTCTTTTGTATTGCCTTTCTGCAAGTGTTTGGGACAAACCAAGTTTCTAATAATTTGAAAAAACTGTGGTTAAAATGGGGCTAGAGCTATATAAATTTTTGTAAGAAAGAACCCATTTAGCCCATCAGGTGCAGTTGAACAATCTTGCTAATTTTGTGGATGGATTTTGTAACTAAATTCTCTGCTATAATTTGGCCTTTAGACACACTTAAATTGATTGAATATATTCTTCATTCAAAATCCCAATTGCTTGCTTATCAAAATATTTTGCAATTTCTCCCCATCTGGACATTATCATCAGTTATTTTTTAATATTTTTTATTACCTTTGGTATAATCAGCCAGTCCAATTGTAACTATTCTCTATGCTCTTCTTCATTATCTTTTATATTTTTGTGCATTATAATCATCAACAACATTAATCAACTTTTCCCAGTATCGCATATACCTTGTATTATTAACAGTGGTAGGTAAAATGTACTAATTTTCCAGAAATATATTTTCTTCTTTTAAATTGCTCTATGTTTACTATTCCAACATAGGATACTCATGTATTGACATTCATTTTACTGTCAAAGAATGGAACATGATATTTTAATTCTTCAATTTCTGGCCCACTATGTGTCAACTTTCTTTGGTATTTTGTTCTAAAAGTTTATGTTCCCAGAACTTATATTATAGTTAATTAACAAAGTTTTAAAGTTATTGATGTATCATCATCACTGTTAAAACAATACACTTTCAACAGCAGAACTTGTAAAAAAGCAGAATTTGCTAAAAAAAACAGTGCTTAAGCTCTAAAAGTCCAAAAGTGGCTCTTTATTCCAAAAGTTTGTATTTATGCTATAGTGTACAGACTGCAACAGGTACAAACAGTCCAGAACAGTCATAAATAATATAAATTCTGGTGGTAAACCTAGTTTGCGATTTAAATGCTATTGACAGAAAACTGAAGATGTTAACACTATTTTAATGGCATTAACTGATGTTAACAAATATTAAATGACATTAGTATTAGCTGCCATGCTTATTTATAGAAATATGCCGGTACCACTTTGTATAATAAAGAGATTTCCAACACCCAAAAATATCAGTATCAGTCAACAGTAATCAATGTCAGTCAGCAGCATCCTTTATAATAAAAAATTGTTGCACCAAGCAGTTCCCACCAGAACTGAGAAACACTGCTTCTCCTGATGCACTTTATTCCACTAACTGACCCTGAAGAATGAGTGGCTGAGTTCCTGCAGCAATGACTTTAAGTGAGTAAGTCAAAGTCAAAAGCTATGCAAATGGCCCAATTGGCCATCAAGTTTTGTGGAATTATTGGTCTGAAAAACATAAATCCTCTAAAACACCCCACAAAGAAAAATGTTACCATCTCTGGAATAGTTCATAATGCTGCACATTAGCAGATCTTTTGATGTCCAAACTCAGTGACAGACCTTGGATAACCTACAGATTTTCTTCATAGTTTAGGCTATTTTAATTAATATATTTACTCCTCTTCTGGTAACTTCCTGGCACTTGGTCAAAGCATCTTAACCACTAGATCCTCTTCTCTTGCACACCTCATGCCAACTGTGACTGTATCTGCATTAAATATCCATTGTCCTGGCCAGCGAAGTCTAGGATCTGGACCTTAGAGGTAGGCAGGAAACAGTTAAAAGAGAAAATGCACTGCAAGTTACTAAAGCTAAAGAGATGACAGAGATTTCAGACTCTGCAGTCAATAATATCTGCAATATAGGCTGTTTTACTATAAAAACTAATTAATAAATGAATGCTAAGATGATTAAAATGTAAAATAAAAGTTATGATCTTTAAAACTTTTAAGTACTTAAGTTGGAAGACCCTATGTATGTTGCTAGCAGTAACCATAGTTCTTCTCATCTTCTTTTGTTTAAGAAGCACAGACAGCCCTGGCTCCATGGCACAGAGGGAAAAAAGTCCTCACTGTACTTCAGATGACCATGTTTGGCTAGCATCACTGCTGTCTTTCATGTCTACCTTTTCCTCCAATATTCTTTTGAATGGTCTCTTGCATACCTGTCAACTTCTTTACTCAAGAATTCTGGACAACAGCAAAATTAAATGGGTGCAAAATGCCAAAATCAAGAATAAAAAAATGCTGTAGTATTGCTGTATAATAAACTGAATCAGCAGGTGCACCATGACAAAGGTTACTGTTAGCAGTTGTGTCAAACTATTTTTTTAGCTGATATTTAAGACAACAGCATTGTAGCATCTTAGGAACAGAACATCATTACATAGACAATAAGCACCTGTCTCAGCATGACGATAATGAAATGATCAGTATTTAAGAGTCCATTTATTTGCTGATAATGCTGTAAATGAGTAAGGATAGACGTGATCATTATCTGAATGGCTAGTGTTATACAGGAATGTGTTAAGTGCTGTAATTTGGGTCTTCCTTAGGTCTGGGTACATGCTGTGCTAAGAATACTTTTTTAGCTTTCATACTTGCAGTTTGAAGGAATTCATTCCAATACTCTTCTGAAATGAACAACAACTAAAAAAGCTTGCTACTCTATGTAGTAACTGTGAGCCTAGGGATTCAGACAACATAGTGCCTTAATTTAAATTAATCTGTAATTTGTCTGTGTACAACAAAGGATTTTTAATGTTTTAAAATTAAAATATTTAAAAAGTAGTCACCATTTTTTACACTTAATTTTCAGAAAATTATTATCTATCCACATAATAGTGCCATTATGTGGGATCTAGGCATTCAGCCTAATTGTTAGTTAAACTGTTTTATCGATATGGCTTTATTTTCTATGTGGACCCATAGATCTTGTCAGTTTAAATATGAATGAAAGACTCTAACAGAAGAAGCAATAAGCAAGTAAAATTTGTCAGAGGAAATAAATATATTTGTACCTTCCATGTTTTCAGGCAAACCGTGTAGTCTGATGTCTTCAGTTCTATTAACATGATATTGACTTTTTAGTCTGAACTCCTGAAGTCATAATTTCACATCTGACGTCAGTTTTCTAGTAATATTAGGTGGATGCCATGTTTTTGAATAACAGCTACTTTGTAGTCAGTCTGAGACGATAGTTGCTAGATTGCTTGCCATATTCGGTTAAGTTCCTGTGAAGGCTGTTAGGGTGTCAGGTGAGCATTGCTGAGAATATGGAATCAGTTGTTTACTGCTTTTATTAAGAAAGCTATGATCTTTTTTTAAGGTTCTCAAAATTTTCTGAGAAGCTACGCAGAAAGACTAGTTTAAAAAAATTCACTTAACAGGGAATAAAATAATTTGGGAATAAAATAATTATTTTTAGTGCTTGATTGAGGTGCTCTTTTACAATGTTGTTAGAAATTTTCAGAATGGTGGTTAAGTTAATGCTGGCTCTTTATGCCAATTTATTTTTGGTGCAGCTTTTGTGACTGTTTCAGGAAAACTCAAATCTCCTCAAAGTAATGTTTCCTCCCATCTGCAGCTAATATTGGCACTTTATTTTTAGTTGCTGGAGACAGACTTGCATATTATTGCAATAATCGAAAACAAAGAACTTGCTCAATTAAATTTTGAATGATGGCAAAAATATGTTGTGTTTACTGTACAGCAAACAAGACAAAACTTTTTACTGCAGATTATGGGAAGAAGTTCTTGTTCTGTCTTATTCTGTGAGCCATGCCTTTTCATTTCAGTTTGTTCATTCATTCACTGATAGCAACTTTTATCTAATTAATAATTGCGGTGATGTAACCCTGGACAGAAAACCAGTGTATCACAGAATACTGAAAAATACTCTCACTAACATATGACAAGAAGCGATACAGGCAAATTAGATGAAGACCAGTTCACCAAAAACTTGTCTGTGGGATACAGGAGGAAAGTAAAGCATCTGAGGAAAGTGTACACAGATACAAGGAATTCAACCAGAACCCACACAGAAACAGCTTGTCAGGAGCTAAATAAGAAAACAAAGCACTGCAATGCAGCAACTCTACCTGTTTCATCAGTATACCATCCTTTCAGATAGACAGTTATTTTCATATGTGATTTTACCCTATGTGCCTAGCAAGTATTAGTTCCCCTCTATTAGGTCCTAAGCACATTCATTTTTCCAGCTTGTTGTGACAGGAATAAATCCCAGTCAGACATAAAGGCTGTTTCTTCTGTAGCACTATTTCTTCTGTTCAGCTCTCCCCAGTTCAAAAAGATACATAGTGAGGGCATGGCTTTATTCATCCAGACAGGGCCAACCAATATTTAAGGGTTGACCTTCCTCGAGTGCAGAGAACTAAAAGGTATGTCTCTCCTTGCTGGTGTCACATTATCCAATGTATAAGTTTTTTTTTATATATATAAATCTATGACCTGTTCCAATGGTAACCTGACATCTGTGTAAGTCCTGTGATATCTACTCAGTGACTCAGGAGTTAAAATGTGACTGTTGTACTAACATGGTGCTTGGTTGGTGCAGAAATCTCAGATCTTCCAGCAGCATGCCAGGATACATGCCCCCTCTACATAACAGCCATGCAGCAGACTGATCTTCCATCCCACTGCCCAGGCAAGCAAGCTGGCATCACTTGCTTAGTCCCACCATCCCTGGCCACATC
Source organism: Protopterus annectens (assembly GCF_019279795.1). Classification (NCBI taxonomy): domain Eukaryota; kingdom Metazoa; phylum Chordata; order Ceratodontiformes; family Protopteridae; genus Protopterus; species Protopterus annectens. The sequence continues at coordinate 939,032,017 of NC_056741.1, forward strand.
CTCCACTTCCCAGGTCTCTACTGAAATTCAGGTTAGCCAGGCAAATTTTAATTCAGGTTACATTTTTTTTAAATAAATGCCTGTACACGTATTGGTAAGCATCCAATTTTTGTTTCAATGTAACACAGTACCCCCCCCCCCCCTCATTATTCCATGCTGTTTACTTGTCTTAATGACAGGAATTCAATAATTATATCCCAACCAGCATGTGCACACAGTTTGCTCAAGCAGAGAAAAAGCAGTGGAAAATTACTACCTTCATTTCTGCCTATTCACTGGATCATATTTCATAATTTTGTTGACAACTCCATTAACAACTGTTGCTACAATCTGCCTCCCATGCAAGTGAACATTTATTTTTCTAGAAATGGTTATTATTTATTCTAAATGTTTTCAGTTGATCAGTAAGTTTTAGGAGATATAAGGATATTTTAGATAGTGCTTTCTTCCCTAAAATGGTAGATACATATTCCATGTAAAAGCACCAGTGGTAGGCATCTATCATTTATGAAACATTGTCTCCATAGCAATATTAAGATAGTGTGTCTACCAAATTAGTGTAACTAAGATATTTATCCATTCATTATGACATACAGTTCATTATGTGGGTGTTTTAAATTATACTCACGACTGTGCTATGCAATGACATTGATGAACATCAGCAGCAACTCAGACTGTTAATAACTACAGTATATAATAAATCAACTACCTGGCAAACATAAATACTCAGGGAGTGGGCAACAGGACCAATGAACAGAAACATGAGGGATAAATATGATTGGAAAAATGTATTTGTGTGTGTTTGTGTGGATGTGTGTGTCTGTATGTGTGTGTGTGTGTGTGTGTGTGTGTGTGTGTGTGTGTGTGTGTGTGTGTGTGTGTGTGTGTGTGTGTGTGTGTGTGTGGGTGTCACTGTGTGCATGTGAGAGAAAGAGAGAGAGTGAGTGAAAGATTGAGAGAGAGAGAGAGAGAGAAATGGCATTTCTGTTTTCCTGTAAAGGTTAAATTCATAGTAGAATATATTTATGACTAGCTTGTGTTAAAAGCTGAATTTCCCAGGGCTTGGAAGAATGATGCATCTGTTGACCTATATAAAACTCAGCAGGAGGGAGACTCTTGACTAGGCTGCTATTCTAAGCATTTCAGTCGGTACTATAATAAGCCACAGTTCTATTGCTCCAAAGAGTTGCAATGCCATTTCAATGGAAGAATGTACATTTTTTTTTTACATTTTATTTAAAGTATTTCAATTTTTAACAACTTTTTGGAATGATATTTAAATAACTTTACAAACACAATCCCCTGGATTCAGCAAGCAGGAGCTCCAGCAGGCAATATGTCTGCCGTGCAATCCAGGAATAAGCTGTATGGACGTGCACGAGCGCTCCTGCACTAGTCCTGCACAAACTCAGCCCCTGTATGCAAATTACCCCATTTTCAGGTGAAATCCATGCAAATGAGATGAATTTGCGATCCAGGAAGCTGGAAGCTGGCCATGCAGGACTAGTGTAATCTGGAGAAATTTACTCTGCCAGTAACTGAGTACATTTCTGCAAACTACAAAACAGAGCCATGACAGCTCCAAATAAAGGGTGGATATTATGTAGAAAGCATGCTAATAGCCAAATATAAGGCCATTGGCATGGAAAACAGTTGCAAAAATAAAAATAAAATCAACTTTTATTTTTTTAGCCAATCTCGGCTGTTTAAGCGTGTAACAGCAGGAATAGCTTGGAGCAAGCCTAGGAGTTAGCTGACATCATAGGCAGGGTGTCAGGCATACTGTAAGTGGATTGGAGCCCTATGGCTCGGGTTTGGCCTTAGCTTAGCAGAACTAAGCAAGGGGGTGTGCCTGAGGCTGCCTAGTACTCTTTACATTGTCTAAGCAGGTGTGAACGCCGCGCACCAGGTTTTAAAGGAAAAAAAAAGTAAACCAGGAAATAGCAACTTTGTGCACATTTGAGCACAGTGTTTGAGTGGTGTACCCCTCAGCTTAAACAGGAAGGCAATGGGAAGGGACAACAGTAGTATTAAGGTAATCAAGGAGAACTAGCATAGCTTGCAGGTGAACTGTATCAGAATCAGCCAATTACACAGGCAGCAGCCCAGCCTAGCCCAGAACACTACTATAAACTATGCAAACACATTTCACTTTGGTTTTCTCACATACTCTACACCACCAGTGTATACAAGCGGGGGAATTTTAACAAACAAAACCAACAAAATTATAGGAGTTGCAATAGCTATCATACAATAGCATGTGGAAGAGGCTGATGGTGGTGAGGATGAGAATGCTGTTGACCAACCCACAGTGAGGAGATGGAGAAGAGTATACAGACCCAAGGTAACCTACCAGGGTCTACATGAGCTGGAGATAGTGGAATGCTATAGGGTGGACAGGGACCTCCTACAGCAAATTGTTGAGCTGTGCCGGCCACGTCTCACACACAGAACTAACAGAGGGGAACCCATCCCAGTGGATACCAAGGTATGTGTAGGCCTAAGAATACTAGCTACAGGTACCTTCCAAAGGCCAACTGGAGATATCATGGGGATCTCACAAGCATCAGCATCCAGGGTACTCCACCAGTTCCTGGTTGCCATTTCAGCACATAACAGTGAGCATGCATATTTCCCCAACACTCGTGAGGCGTTGGCCAGCAATATGCATCTCTTCCACCAAATAGCAGAATACCCTGAGGTAGTGGGTGCTATAGACTGCATGCAGTCTATAGCATCCACTACCCTGAGGTAGTGGGTGCTATAGACTGCATGCACATACACATCAAAGCACCACCCGGTGAGCGGAGTAGGGTCTGCTTCAACCACAAGGGCTTCCCCTCCATCAACTGCTAGGTCATGTGCGATGCCCATGGCATTATAATGAATGTGTGTGCTGGCTGCCCTGAAAGCTATCACGATTCCCACATCTGGCATCTGACACAGCTATACGAGAGATTTGCCAGTGGGGACATCCCTTACAGTCACCTAGTGGGTGATGCTGGTTACGCACTGGAGCCATGGCTGATGACACCCATCAGAAATACACATACACCCAAACAAGAAATCCATAATGAGGTACACGCACAGACCAGAATTATAATAGCGAGTGTGTTTGGGATGCTCAAGTAATGGTTCCTTTGCTGGACGCATTTGGTGGAACCTTACAGTACTCACCAGCTACATGTACTCAAATTGTCATTGTATGTGCCATGCTAAACAATATGATCCTGTGGAAACAGCTGCAGCATGAACAGCATGGGGCAAGGCCACACAGTTCCCCACCATTGCCAAGGCCTGCACAGGCACAGAGTGACTTGGAGGAGGAAAAACCTGAGCCTGCCCCAGTAGGCAGAAGGAGGCATGGCCAGTATGCCCTGGCCTTGGCAAAGAGACAACGCATAGCACATACACTGACACAGGAGGGACCCAGGGAATGACACCTTTCTCTGACTCACACATACAGTAAAAGGGATGACAAGCATGACACTACCTGTGCTTGACCATGTGTAGTGAGTGTACTATTTGCATCTGACATAGGCAGCCCTCCAGCACCATTCTCAATACTGGCACACCCACAAGGTAAGTCACTCTCCTTACCAACTGCCGAATGGAGTAGTATGTGTTGTTACCTGTATCTATGGTATGGATGTGAGCATGCAAGGTAATTGGGTGGCTGAATGGGATGCCTGCAGATAGTAGATACCTACAGAGACAGCATGAGATCTGTAACAAATATTGGTGTCATCATAGTAGCCAGTACTACACATGGTGACAAAACCCACTGCAGGAAATGTGCTGGGCCACATGCATGTCCGTATGATACACACATGCCGGTCAGGGAGGTTCACATACCCAACAACAGTCTCAGCCAGCAGGACAGGTATAGACAAACACAAACAAAGGCTGTGCTAAGGCCTCTGAATGATGCCTATGGGTAACCTCCCCCCCAGGCCTACACAGACAGACTACATCAGGTCAGGCAGTGGGATATTAGTTCTGATAGGTAGGAAGTCAGAAACGAATATGTAGGCCAATCAAACCTAAGACCTGTAATACACTGATATGCCTCTAGTCAGCATGATAGGATAGAACACAGAATGAAATGGAGTACCTGACATACACATACAATCATAGCAAATGTGCGCAAGTGTCAGGTGTGTCCCCCCAATCCTGTGTAGCAATGTTTAAACAGTCAGATGTGCCCCACCAATCCTATGTAGACATGTAGTAACAGTCAGGTATGCCCCCCCACAATCCTATGTAGAAATGTAACAGTCAGGTGTGCCCCACAATCATGTGTAGTAATGTAGAAACAGTTAGGTGTGCCCCCCAAATCTTATGTAGACATGTAGGAACAGTCAGGTGTGCCCCCAATCCTATATAGAAAAGTAGAAATGGTCTGTTGTGCCCCTCCAATCCAATGTAAACATGTTGTAACAGTCAGGTGTGCCCCCCCCCCAATCCTATGTAGAAATTTAGTAACAGTCAGGTGTGCCCCCCCCCCCAATCTGATGTAGACATGTAGTAACATGTATGTGTAGGTATACTACCAGTGGAGCACAGAGGCCCAGTGATAGCCAAGGTAGCAGGATAGATTGTAGCATTTGTACAATATGCAGGTATGTGTGTGTTAGGTTGATGTGTGTTTCCTATTGTGTGAGAGTGGTCAGTATGTATGCATGTTGAGGTTTGACATGGTGGCCATTGCCCAATATTGCTGATGACAGGGCCAAGTCCTCACAACTGCAGTGCCAAAGACAATTCCCTCCCCAGAATAACACATGCTAGCAGTAAGCCATTGTAAATGCATGGTGGTAATATGTGTCACTATCTGAAAGATGGACATGACATGGCTGTTGGGTTAGATATATAAACAGTACACAGGGAAAATTACCTCAGACATACAGTATATAATGTGTAACTATGAAATGGACACACCCTTGGAATTGTACATACAGGTATGCATCACATTATCTGGGCATGTAGTAGGGAATACCGGTGTCGTCTGGCCAAACACTAGCAGATCGCAAAGGTGATAGGACTGATGTATTGGGAAACACCTGAAGTACCTGCACAAGCTAGCATAACTGGAATGCCCCATGCATATCTGTGAGTCAGACGCAAGTAGTGTTCATAGCACACATGCACCCAGCTCACCAAAACACCACCCGCAGGTACCTCTCTGGTCGTATCCCTGCTGTTGTGAATGGGTACAATATGCCCTCTGCCTGTGCATGACAATAGCGAAAGAATGCAGCATACAGTGCAGGTGTCCCATGCAGGTTTGTCCCTAGCTGTAAGTAGCACCCTGCCAGCATCCACACCACCTGATCAATACTGATAGAAAGTATTGGCATGAACACCTAGTGCACCTACCCTGTCACTTCAGGGGAATTTACTGTATGGCGTCCTGGGACTGTAGGACCAACAGAATGCAACAGCCTGCCACAGCTGAGCTGCATCACCACCAAATAACCTACAGGCCTCTGCCAAAGGCCTATGTCTCACATGTACTGCCAATGCATGTTATGTCATGGACACTCAAATAGCAACATAACACACTAATATAAGCCATATGCAAGGCCATGTGGAAACACCACAGTAACATGTCCACCATGTCCCACTGCATGAACTGTGCATGAACACCAAAACACAGCTGTGATGAGGTGATAACCCTAGGCAAAGTATCAGAGAATGTATGCATAATGTATGGAAGAGGATAGAATATTAGAGGGGGGTGGGAACAATGGCAGCATGGAATGTGCAAAGTCCAACACACAGCCATGTGCACATACAATCCCTGGCTGCAATCACATACATGGGTGGCTACAAACCTGCCCGTACATCACAATAGGGGTAATGTCCTGACTTAGGACCCCGTGCCTCTGGGTAATCTGTGTGAATCTGTACAACTGTGAGGTATTGCCACAGATAGATAAGGCCATGCTGTCATGTTGATGGATGTAAACGTATGGGCTCCTCTGCCAGCACTGTACCAAGGTGGTGAACTGGATACACAGACCCAGCAACAAGTGTCTGCAGCTCCCCCTCCAGAATGGCACAACTCTCCATGAATATGTAGGCATTTGCCCACAATACTGGACACAGCTGCATTCACCCTTGTTCCCCAGGACATCACTGTGATCAAGAATGTCCACCTTACAGTACTTAAGGACATAAAACATCACAGTGTATAACAGTACACACATCTGAATATCTCTGCTAACACCAGTACCATGTAGCAGACGCATCACAGACACAATCACCTATAGTACACACTATTCCTTGCACAGTTTAACCTATATTGCCAACTGATCTACATGTATCCTGCAGAAACACTTTGCTACCTGTAGGTGTAGAACACAAAGGTCTGCACTGTAGTGTAGGGAGCAATGATTTTTAGGCTAGTCACACTCACTACAATTCAAATGCCCTACTTTGGCAAGGCTGCTGATGTCATTCACTGTGAAATACACCTTTGGGAAAAGAGTAGCCCAGTAATCTCCGTAGCACATCTTATAACTGTGTTATTCTGTAGTGGGATAAACTAGTGAGGTAGGTGTTTTAATCCCAGACATGGCAACTGTGTGTGTGTGTGTGTGTCTGTCTGTGTAGGAGGAAATGCTTATTAGGCTAGTCACACTCATTACAATTCAAATGCCCTACTTTGGCAAGCCTACTGATGTCATTCACTGTAAAATACACCTTTGGAAAAGGTGTACCCCAGTAATCTGCATGGTGCGCCCTATAACTGTGTAATGCTATAGTGTGACAAACTGGTTAGGTAGGAGTTCTAATCTAGTTCTAATGGCAAGTGTGTGTGTGAGAGAGAGAGAGTGTGTGTGTGTCTCTCTCTCTCTCTCTCTCTCTGTCTGTGTAGGGAGCAATGCTTTTTAGGCTAGTCACACTCACACTCATTACAATTCAAATGCCTTACTTTGGCAAGCCTGCTGATGTCATTCGCTGTGAAATTCACCTTTGGGAAAGAAGTAGCCCAGAAATCTCTGTGGTATGTCCTATAACAGTGTAATGCTGTGATGTGATATAATACTTTGGGTGTCCTTGTCTGTGCAGGGTGCAATGCTTTTGAGGCCAATCACAGTCACTACAACCTCCAATGTCCTTCTTTGGCAAGCCTGCTGATATCATACCCAGTGAAATACATCTTTGAGAAGGAGTACTCCAGTAATTTCCATGGCACATCCTATAACTGCATAATGCTGTAGTGTAATAAACTAGTTAGGTAGGAGTTCTAATCCAAGACATGGCAAGTGTGTGTCATTCGTATCCTGTGTGGAAGTGGTTGTGAGTGTGTAACAACTGTACTCATTGTGGAGTGGGTTTTGCAAATTTCTTATATGGTGGCCCTATTATATGTCACAATGTCCACCTTACAAGGATAACAGATGTGAAATAGCTGAGAGGCTGGGGTGGCAATCCATACCCCTACATGTGACATCAAAAGGCCTGGCAAAAAAAGTTAGCAACCCCTGTATTACACAGAGAACACTCTCAACCCATGTCTCATACACAAACACACTTGCCTTGGCAACAACCTCTATGTTGGTAGTACCCTGCATATTGCCCACAGATAGTAACCATGGTGTGATTGCAGTGGACTACAGAGGGCATTGCACCCTGTCCATCAGTACAATACGCACATACATGCAGACAGTATGCCTTCACTATGTTCCCCACTGGACGCCTGCAACACCTGTGGTGCCATCAAATGTGACCCACAAAGGACATACCATGCCTTATACACATGCCCCTGTATGGACAGATGCCACTGACACCAGGGAATACCTATATCATGCTATCAATATGGGTGCAGGGTCAACCTGCTGTCCATTACCTGTTCCCGTCACATGAGGCCAGGACAGGCACATCTGATGATAACAATCTGTGTACACAACATGGGCCAGATACCCAAGGTACAGTTCCACATGTCATTGTACATGCATGTGGGATGTGTGTACATCCCAGACATTGTCCATGTCATGGACTAAAGAACACATACATGGCAAGCATTGCACAGCAATGGCCACACACAATAGTTACCCAGGTGGCTGGATGGTGAATACAATACCCACCTGTGTAGGCCAATCCAGACAGTACAACCCTGAGCCACACTCCAGACCATTGTCATGTGGCCTGATGCCAAGGTATACCCTTCACTTAGCCTTGTATAGCCTTCTGTCACAGACAGCCGCTACACACTCGTGAAGCAATGCACGCATGCATGTCAGTACTGTGTGTGTGGCGTATGATCCTTTCGACCACATTCACACTCACTTCAACCCCCATTGGCATACTAAAGCATGCTTTCTGATGTCAAACACCTTCACATACCCTTTGCCCATATAACCTCCAGATAACCCCTGTGGTGCATGCAATACCTGCACAGCACTGTATTGTGTGAAACTAGTTAAGAAGTGTATTCCCAACCCTGCCAAGTGTGTCAAGGTGTGTGAGTCCCTGAGCGAGTGTGGCTGTGTTGATGTTGACACCTGTTCATGTGGACAGGCATGTGTACTACACCTACCGTATTGCTACCATATCACTGTTGCAGATGTCACGCACCATCACATATATGTTTGGACAGCTCCTCAACATGTAAGCTATGTGGCGCATGCAATAACTGCATAGACATGTGATAGCAAGACCTACTCAGGCAAGGGTTTGATACCCTGTACTGCTAGGTGTGTGACACAAACAGGCTTAGGTTTTGCTCTCCCACCCCCTCCCTGACTTACTTTGTCTCTGTGTGCCTCTCACACTCCTTCTCTGGTGGATGTGGAGAACTACACCTGCTTTGCTTAGGCAGCAGCATGTGTTTTGTAAGTGATGCTCATGATCAGCTGATGGCCTCTGCATGAATTGCAGCCCTCCTCTAGCTGATTGTATGTGGAACAGCTGTGGTAATATTCCCATAGCCAATTAGAAGGAAACACACTCCAATATCTAGGAACATCATGTTGGTGTTGGGCCTTTTCATTCACTGTGAGCAGGACCTAGATCTGGTGTTTGGAAAACAGCATCACAGATGTATTGGGGATTTACTTCTAACAACACACACTGTGGGAACAGGCCAGCACACAGGACAGGGATGTGCCTGACATGACGAAAGAATGTAAGTGTTGCTATTCTGCATTTGGAGTAATGTCGGTTTAACAGGGTGTGTGGATATAACTGGGCTACATGTTTTAATACCTGTCACAACAGTGCTATGTTTTTGAGGTAACCCCCATCTGTAGGGTCATCTGCAGACTGAGCAGTGTGTGGTACTTTTTTTTCTTGTGTTACTCACAGAGCACCTATCTGAGAACTCCAGAAGCATAGTCTGAGGATTGCAGTCAGTACATGTGACAGCCAGGAGAGTTACTGACTTCATATTCCTCATAGGACATATGTCACAACAAACCCTGTTACAACAGTAAATGTATGAGGTTATCACAGCAATATGTCAATATTAGCCCTGTGTTTGTGCCTCCAGCCATAACTCTGTCAACCTTTGTATATATGTCATGCAGTAAGAGGTGCATATGTTCTGTACACCCTTATTTATTCATATCATATCTGATAAGCCAGTGAGGTATCAGACTGCTACACATGTTATGTACAGTAGGGGTTATATTTGAGGACATAACCTGGGCATTCTGTGGTTATGTGCACAGTACTGAGGTCTGTGTACTTATGGTGATTGTCGACAGTGTGTGTATTGTGAAGATGTACCTTGGCCTGTGTACAGACTATGGTAGATGTCATTGTTCTTTGCCCTGTTCTATCTGATGTTACATGCTGCTCCAGTGTATGTTACCCTATCGGCTTACATGATTATAGGCTAAACACACACATGTCCCATACCATAGACAGGCATTGGACCACACTGTGAAGTGGCCCAGTATATGTAGGGTTAGTGTGTGAGTGGCACATGTGACAACGGTGTTGATCAGATAGTCCATATACTGTAATATTAAGCTAGCATACCATATGTGGCTGTGGCTCTGTTCACATTGTTTGCGGTTATGCACTTTCGCACAGGTGTCTGTTACTCTGTGCTGTGGCATGCCTGTAGTGTCTGCTATATATGCAGGTACATGTGTATTCCTCCATAAGAAATGTAGGCCAGTGTTGTGGGAGTCTGCCTGTAGCCTGCACAGTGCTTTGTTACATGCCTAGCAACTTAGTGTACTTACCCAGTGTGATGTTATGTCCAGATACTTGCCAGATGTACTGTTGCCGGGCCACCATAACAGTCATGTATTTCTGACAAAGCAGTGGGATGCTGTACAGATGTATGTCATTTACTAGTGGGTAGTATGTGGCCACATCACCTCGGTACCAGCAGTTATTATGTGTCAGGACAGACGTGTGTGTGAATGCATAACCTATGGGGGCAAATGTATACCAGTATTTACATGATATACCCATCTACATGGCTGTTAACATCCACATTGTCAGGCTTGGTCCACATGTTTTGCACTAAGGGATTCTGTGTATACCTCTGGACTGACCAGAGTGCGTCAGACTGACTACATTGATTGGCCATATCACTGCTGTAGTCCACAGGAATATTACTGTGCTAGCATTGGTACTGTACTATGATGTCCTTAGGATGTCTGTCAGTAGCCAGTGGTGCACATGTTACAAGCAGATGTGACCTCCCACACACAACATGTCTTTTAAGTCAACCCCTATTACAGTAGCAACTATCTACATATATACCTGCAATGCATACCTGACATCCCCTTGCACTAAGAGGTTGGGACTACTGGGGCTAAGGTAGGACTCCACTCCATGTTCTGGACATATGGTGAACATATATGTATACATACAAATATACATATTGACATACATAGATGAATATGTATATGTACATATATATATATATATATATATATATATATATATATATATATATATATATAAACACTCAGATATCTACATATACACAGCAATATATGTCTACACATATACAGATAGAGATACATATGCACATATACTTACAGATATCTACATATATATTGACAGTAATAGGTGTATCAGAATAGATATGTATGCACATATAGTTACAGATATCTACATATATATCTAATAAATAGGCATATATGTACACATAGGATGTGCATATATATATATATATATATATATATATATATATATATATATATATATATAAAATTTCAAAAAGCCTTGGTGCACATTATGGTACCCTTCAGTGTATGGAGAAAGAAAAATGTAATAAACCACCAAAATATACCCCAGCACAGAGAAAGAACGATAGCAAATATAGCAAATGAAGTTTATTCAAAGCACAGTCTGCAGCACAGACCGGTTTCGCCACTTGGCGTCATCAATGTGTGTCTTAGTGGGCAACCAGTCAATGTTTATGTAACAGAATGTAAAGATACATTACACTTTTTGTGCTAACACTCATGTAAGTACCTTCATATTCCCTTAGTTAGCTAATATACAATGTTAAAAGGCAAACCTTAACTCAAAACCCAAAACACAGATCCCAATTACCATAAATGACATATACAAGACAAACCTTCAAGGTATAATCCCCCACATCATCTTACAAAATGAATTCTATAACCATAAAACTTATCACCCATACATTATAACTCTGATCAATATGACTGTTCAAAATGATAACAATATTATAAATAAAAACATACATTCTACCATTGATCATTAAGCCCTGGTTTAAAGAGAGCGCCTAAATTAATTATCCATCTACGTTCTTTATTTGACAATATATTCCGTCTAATGGTCTCATTCATAATTTGTGCCTTTACCATATCTATGCCTACAAACACAAAATGGGCAGTATTATGCACTAGTTTATGCCTATATAGGGCAATTCTGATACGTTTACATTTTATATCACTGATATGCAAAGTTATCCTCTGTTTTAAAGTACAAGAAGTTTGCCCTATATAAAAAGCTCCATATTGGCATACTGCCATGTAAATGACCCATGCACTAGTACATTTAATTAAATATTGAATATCATAAAAACTTTTATAGTATTTACCAAGATAAAATATTGGGCAGGATTCACAAAGCCTCCGTGTAAGAGTTACAAGGCTTACACGGAGGCTGCAGTTAAACGGTGTGACGTCAGCATGTCATGCATATGCATGAGGGCATGGTGAATCACACCTAAGGCTTACACGGTCCGTGGAAGACAGTAGGGGGCATGTCCGTAGGCCGAGCCCTGCAAATGGACACGCCCCCAGAAGAGTAAAAGTCTCGAAAGTAAACCCCCATGACAGAGTCCGTGTAAATGTGAATAAACACAACACAACACATGCTCCCACAGACTATGAACATAAAATATATAAATGAACATGTTATATATTTTTTAAAATTGTAAAGATGTTTGCCCATGAGTGCGCTCATTTGCGCGGGCATGGCCATAGCTTAGCCACAGTTAGCAGTCAGTGGAAAAGCATATAAGAACTACATATGCAAAGTAAGTCAAGAAGCAATAGTGTAGCGGTAGAGACGTCGGCTGAAGAGCAGGCAGTCATGGTTCGAGCCCCCACAACATCAATTTTTAATTTTAGTGAAATAAGCACGAAACAAGTCCCTGACATATATGTACACATATAAAATTATATTTTATGTAAAATGTAATGAAATGGGCTATTTATTTTGAAGAAATGTGAGATAACAAAATAATAAAAAATGTCAGATGTGCCTATAGCTGAGCTACAGTTTAACAAGTTGAGTGCATCTGCCCATAGGTGAGCAGTGGTTTAACAGGTGTAAAATGAGTGCCCGTAGGTGAGCAGTGGTTTAACATGCTGAAACTGTGTGCCCATAGATGAGCTGAGCGTAATATGTGTGCTGACAGCCAAATGAAGCGTAAACCAGCGTACCCCGTTTGCGCGGAGCTGCGCGCCAACCCGGTTACAACTGCTTAAAAGTGCCTTAGTCACTCTGAATGACAAGTCCTGTAGTCTGCTCAAAAGCAAAATAAAATCCCACTGTTAGTCCCGAACCAAGGACCTTGGAAACAGTAGTCTGCATGACTTACCACTAAGCCATGACTGCTATATGAAAACATTGTGCTACAATAAATATATCATGTAATAGTAGGAATGAATCTAAAGGGAATATAGGATGTGTAGTACACAAAGCATGTCATGTATATTTACTGTCAAATGTAGTGGATTTCTAGAATAGTAGTGTGTGAACAGAAACAGCCATGCTAGATGGTAGCTAGTAGGTATTAATGTCACTGTAGCACCTTGCAAGCCACACACATACTCACAGCAGGATAATCACTGCCCATAACCCACAACCTCTTACAGGAACACATCCGGACTAAGTAATAAAAAATGTGGAGCAAAGGGCCAAAAACAGGGACACATTCCAAATAATGCTACAACAAACTTAGACAGTTCAGAGAGTAACATGTTCTGCATTTTGTTGGATGTTTGGAAGGGTATGAAGTCTGAAACTGAAATGTTTATCACTATAGTCTGACTTGAGCCCAGAGTGAATTGCCAGAAAAAGCTGTTTATGAGATATTGACCAAAATATGAGGCAAAAATGCGGACAACCTGCAAATATCTGTACACTTGAGAGGTCTGACACTGCCATATTTGAATAGTTAAGAGCCTAAACATAGCAACAGTGACTGAGTTACAGGGATACCCCACAGACTCCATGTGAAATGTACAAACAGTAGGCAGAAAGGTGTTACAACACATGCAATGGTAACTATGAAGTACTGAAAGTATGCACCACTTGCACGGCAGAAATAGTGTAGTAATACATATGCTCATGCTATCCCACAGTCACAACTGCAGAATACCAGACAATTTAATGGGTGTACCCCACTGATATGTACCATTCCATGAGGCAGATAAAAGATGCACCTGAGAGTCTCTGGGGCCTGCTCAGCAGCATACTCAAATACCCTAATAGATGTCAAGGCCCACACCATGGCCAGACCACACTGCATGCAGTAACACCCTAGCAGATATAGCAAGCATTCCAAGGTGTGAATGTACATGGAAATTAGGAAAGCCACAGCAGCAAACTACAGTCAAGACACCTAGCAGGCATACAAGTAGTGAATGTAAAGGGCAAATATTGAAGCCATAGCAACAAAGTGCAAGAGCCACTGCTATATACCAGTTATACCACATGTCCCACTGGAAAGCACACACACACACATTAACAGTAGTAGTAGTCTTAAGTGTCAGTGTACATACACACTTAGTACAGGAAACTGGAGAAATGAATGGAGAAATGTTAATCTACAACACAGCCAGAAATATGAGAGGGATACAAACCTTTACACTCACAGAACAGTGTCCACGGCATGCCAGCATGGTCCCTGCCCTTAAACTCTGAAAGGGCTATGCCTATCTCACATACCTTTTTATAGCACTGTCCTGGAATCACAGTGAGAACGGCAATCAGTACACAACTGACTGCATGCAATTAGCAAATGCTGACTAACAACTGGTGCAGAGGCCATCACATGGACATATGCAGATACCTACAAAAGCATGCTGTACTCCCACTCCACACATGCAATACTTTCATTGCACCCTGTGGAGGTAGGGAGAGACAGAGAGAGAGAGAGAAAGAGAGAGAAAAAACATACACAAACAAAACCAGTCATCAACAACTACTTGAAAGCTGACAACTGGCAAGTGGAGCAGCAGGACACCAAACCAGATGGCAATGCATGCAGCTGTGACAAACACAGGAAATGTAAAGTAATACTTTAAAAGTCTACATACTGTGAACCCTCCATATGTGTCATTGGTCTGTATCCATATGTATATGAAGATCTGCATAGGGCAGGAGACATACAGCAACTATCAGTGAAGGCTGTACATACATATGTATGTGAGGGCATCTATGTGCACATATCAATGTAGGTTGAATGTAGTTTGTAGTGCAATGTACAAAGTAGGTTTTACAGTTACGTATGTTTAGCAGTATGTTAGTGTGTGTATACAGTTTTGTAAACAAACATGTTGATATACCTATCTATCATATGGATACGTATGTATGTCAATATATATATATATATATAATATGCATATATGTATACATACATAGAGAGGGATGTAGGAATACATAGACAGATGTAGATAGATAGAATATGTACAAACATATATATGTAATACACACATGCAGATATAGATATATGTAGATACATATACATAAACAGACAGATCTGACTATCTACAGATATGACTGTATATGACGATCTCACACTCCCCCTGTCCCACCCCCTCTGTCACTCTCACCCCCTCTCTGTCACACACACACCCTCTCTCCATATCTATAGCAATATATGTACATCGATATATATATGTGTATATGTATACAGACATATATATATATATATATATATATATATAGACATATATATATATATATATATATATATATATATATATATATATATATATATATATAGACATATATATATAGGCATATATATATATATATATATATATATAGATATATATATATATATACACACACACACATATATATATATATATATATATATATATATATATATATATATATATATATATAGAGAGAGAGAGAGAGATGTATATATATTCTGAGTGAGGCACATGTGTACAGATGTATTGCAACAGGTGCCTGGTGACAAAGGCATGGAGTGAACACCAGTGTCGAAACTGGAGTACCATACCCCATTTCAAATCACCTACACCAGTAACCACCAGATATGTGATTGGCTGCCCACCACTGCATGTGTCAGGGGTGAACAGGGTCATAAATGTGTACAATAGTCCCCCCAATGATATTCACAGTGGCACACTATTCCAAGAATACCTGCACATGGTATGTGTCAGCAAACATGGTGTGTCAGCTATGGACATGTAGGTCAGTGTACCCCTCCACACCACACAATGGCTGCCACGGTATGTACCTCACATGACAGCTACAGATATGGAGAAGGACACAGTGACATGTACAACACTGTGACAATGCACTCAAACACATTACCAATGCACAGTGACTGACAACACCACAGAGTACACACATACTACCCACATAGAGGTTACCATTCCTGGATTTACATACTTACATCACACCCATGACAGATGTCCAACAACCATAGTAACACCTCACACCATCCACAATCTAAATGACTGCTGTGTGTCATCCGTGACACTGCAGTAGAGAGCACATGGCAGAGGTACAGGGTACAACCCACAGATAAGACATACCCTGCAATAAACCACACAGCATTAAGAAGCAACACTCCCCATGAGTACATGCCACACATACCCCTGCTGAATGTTAGTCAGTTAGGTAATATGCCATATGAGTCACTCTGTGTAACTGTTTGACAGGAGCAGGTACCATCACATCACATGTGTCACAATGGTCAGGGTAGCAGAACAGTATGCTGCTGTAGTCCCAGGGGCAATAGCATATTGTATTGTATTGTATTGTATTGTATTGTAATGTATTGTATTGTGTTGTATTGTATTGGTATGTAGAGGTGCCTCCTTCGTGGAGTGGAACCACTGCTGCTGTACGCCAGTGTACAGGTACATATCCTGTAGTCAGGCTAGTGTTACATAGCACTTCTATATGCATGTTTAGCTCCTCTTGGAGTTCATGTAGCATGCAACCGGGGATACCATCAGGTCCCATTCATGTTGGGTTTTCTGCTTTTCTGAGGGCGGCTCTCACCTGGACATCTGTGATGACAGGGAGGTTACAGTCTGCTGGGATAAGTTTGTCTTAGTTTGGGGGAGAGGTAGGGGGGAAACTTGCACTGAACCTGTCTGCCACAATGTTGTCAATATCTGTGGGTTCAGTGAATTATTTGTTGTTGTGTACTAACTATGAGCATATTGTAGGGTTTCTGACCAGGTTGCTAACATAACTGAAGTAGGCATTGTGGTTATCTGTAGTGTCCCCTTTGATTTCCCTCTCAAAGTTGCCCATGGATGTTTGTATGAGAGAAAATAGCTCCTTACTAGTGCTGATCAGACATGCCTTCCCTTTATGGAATTATGCTCTGTCTTGCAGTAGCTTCCATCTTTTGTTATACAATCTGTCTATGGCTGGGGTCAACCAGAGAGGATGCTTTCCCTTTGTGGAGAGTGTCTTGGTCTTATATGAGATTGCATGATCCATGCATTCTCGGAGATTTCCGTAGAAATCATTTGTGAAGGGGTCAGCATTGTGGGTTGTGTCTTCCACTGGCCCAGTGGGCTTAAAAGATACCATGTCAGTGTTACGAAGTGTAAAGTTTGCATTTGAAATGTTATTCACTGTAGTCATTTGTGCTGGTGGTGGAGGTGGGATATGTATATCCAGGGCAATTAGTTTGTGGTCAGCTCACAGTAGTTGATGATGTACCCCATACAGTACCTCGATACAAACCCCCAGAGTGAGGAGGTGCTTCGGACCTGAATCAGTGTTTTGACTGCTGGGGTTTGGTAGTATGTCGTATGGAGTGTGCCAGGTACTGTTGCACAGTTGTTGGCTGAGCACTGATACCTGGCCATTTACATGTGTATCCATCAATACACAGACAGATGCTATATATGTGAGATATGTTGTATCACAACAGTCGAGTAGCATGTGTAGTATGTGTGCCAAATTCTGCTGACATATTTTTCTGATATCATGTTATTTCCTTTTTCAGGACCATGGCTCACCAGTGCAATCCAGCGTACTCTGCAGCTGAGGATGAGGAGATACACCAGAGCCTGGTGCGGAATTATGCAATACTCTTTTCCTGCACCAGCCAGAATCAGCAGGAGAGGGCTGCACTGTGGCAAGACCTGGTCTGTCGGGTAAATGACATAGACACGCATAATAGGACATATGAGCAGGTACGACATCACTGCAGTGATTTAATCAGAAATGTCCGTCAGCATGCGTTGGATATCCACAGGCAACAGGTTGCCACAGGTGGTGGGGTGGTTACACATCCCCCACTCACCAGACTGGAGGGACTACTCATAAGTGTTGTAGCTCCAGCCCGCCAGCAACAACAACAGCAGCAGACCTGCATTATGATGGAGGCTGGAGCCACACAGCAGTAAGACTACGAGCATGCAGGTAATATGCCATATGTATAGTTGACTGTTGTGTACACTGGTAGTTAATGCATGTGTGAGGTATGTCCTTGGTTTGTAGCTGTCATCATAGTATTTAATGTGCAAGTGTGGTATTCTCAATATCAGCAGCTGACCTGTGAAAGGTGACTGTTGTACTACTGACCTGTATCATACTCAGTAACAATGGCACAGTTGTGCCCACTGACATTAATTTCCTCACTTCTGCAGGTCCCTCCGGTGTAACAGCAATGCAGCCTATCCATGCTGGTGACTGTGTATTAACAATACCTTTAATAGTCTTGATAGTAATAGTAATATTAGGCTCAATGAGTAGTGCTCTGTGTATGCATGCAGGTGTGTTTGTGTCTGTGTGTTGATATCTCGCATACTGAGTAGTGTGCAAGTGTGCAACTGTGTGCAACTGTGTGCATGTGTGCATGTGTACACCTGTGCATGTGTGCACGTGTGCATGTGTGCATGTGTGCACCTGTGCATGTGTGCATGTGTGCATGTGTGCACCTGTGCATGTGTGCATGTGTGCATGTGTGCATCACTGGTAACATTGTGTAGACATTGTAAACTGTGTTTCCTGTTTCCCTCCCACAGGTTCTGGTGCTGCTCTGGTGTCATGCAGGAGGGAACCTGAATCAGGTGCCACGGGTACTGATAATGATGACATCTGTGTAATGGTACAGGAAGGTATGCCAGGGTCTGTCATTGGTCAGCCAATTGACAGTACACAGCTGTCAACCCCATCAATGCGCAGTTATCCTGCCAATACACCCTTTGTCACCAATGTCCCTAGGTGATGGACAGGATACAGTGGGCATTGACCAGGGTAATGTGGTATCTGTGGCACATGCTTCCCCACACAGCAGCCATGGGCATGGCCCTGAGATGGTACCACACAGACAGATGTCCAGGGGTTCTCGTTGGTGCAACCATGGGCGTACTGCCCCTGTCAGATGTGCCCACAGAGGTCTTACAACCTCAGCTATGTTTCGGGCTGTCATGCAGGCAGAGTCACATGTGGAACGGTACACCAGACAGGGTCTGAGGGAGCTGACAGCATGTCGCACAGCCATGACTGACAGTATGCGTGACATTGCAGCTGCCATCCGTATTTTCACCGATGTCATAGACAGACGTTGTGGGGACATATTAGATCGGTTCCACAACTACATGTCCATGAGCCAGGGTGATGGTGGATGGTTGAGGTGTCGATGTGGGCGTATGCCAGCAACAGCAGCAGCTGGCAGTCATCGCGGATGACAACAGGGCCACGGCCACCCCATAGTGCCAGCAGCAGCCCCAGCAATGCTGGGTCTGTGCTGTCATCAGACTGCCCCAGGAGACCACGTGGCTCTGGACAGGCCCGACAGGGATCTGTGTCCATTCAATGAACACCTGCTTCTGATGACAGTACCCAGTCTGGATTGGTACTGGATATGGTCCGTTGCACCCCTGCAAGGCACAGGTACCGTGTCTGTGGACAGAGACACTGATCTGTATGACCTGGCAGGTACAGTCTGTGGCTGTCCACAAACACCAGTATATGGCAGCCATGAGGTGGAACTGTGTGCATCCATACACACATGCGAATTGACAACACCTAGGGCTACCGCATACACGCACACACTGCATCAATATTGCCCCACCTTGTACTGCTGTCCCTCACCAACACACATACACATACATGTGAATTGGTGGTATCAGTGGCAGACTCAGGCATACCAAGTTCACACCCTGTGCATATGATGAAACTGTGCCACCTCCTGCAATCTGTAACATCAGTGCAGGTACAGGTTAACATGTTGCTGATGCACAGGGTGACTACATAGACGTGTAGTAATAGTAACATATTGTTAACAGTACTGTGTGCTGATATAATTGTGGGTATATCCCAGCATGCCTGATGCAGTAAGGGTATGATTGTCTTGTACTGTTGTCTACACCCATGGTAAGTACCATAGTGTATCATCTGCACATGTTGGCATACTGGTGGTAAGGATGTCAACAGAAGGCTACATACATAGGTAGCACAGGGGATAAGGTAATGGAAGTATTGATACGCAATTATGGACATGTAAACTGCAAGTGGCATGTTGCCCACACTGGACTCTGCAATGCGGATGTTTGAGGATGTTGATATGTGTGCAGTACTACACGACTGGTACAGGACACACAGGAGCACCCTAGCACTGCTAGCTCACATCTCATACCATGCTAGACAGCCCCAATACAAAAAACTAACTTTCACAGGAGGGAGAGTCCCCATAAATGTCAGGGATACTGTGGGGGCAGGACAGGTAGCATACATCCTACTAAGTATGGAACCACTGAGTGAAGGCTCAGTGTCTGTCATTTGACATGTGTATTACTGCAGGTATGAGCACCTGGGTTTCCATCCAGTCATTGTACATCCTGACAGTACATGGTCTATACACTTGTGTGCGCTGAGACTGGACCCTAGCCATCTGACCTGTGTATTTCCTTGTACATGTGTATAGTGCCTGCATATTTGCACTGTTACCTACTGGAAGTGGTACAGCTTGTTTGTTGTACAATGGACTACATGCAGCCCTGCTTACTGTAGCTTTGTTTGCATCCATGTTTGCTTGCAATTACCCTGGAATACTGAACCCACTTGCAATGCATAGTTACAGAGCTTCTGTGGACTCCTAGTGACATCTGCATAGCTTACTATATGTATGTCCATGTCTCACTTGACAGAACGTCACTGTTTGTCCTGTTCACATGTACGTTGCCTGTGACACATTGCATATGACTTACCTGGCATTTGTCCACGTGAGCAGTCATATATGCCAGTGCTACCTAATCACAGGCACTACACCCTCACATACTCACCTTCTTTACCTTGTTCCCCATTGGCCCTATGTGCTGTTAATCACCATGGCAATCACAATACTATGGTAGCATGTGCAAAGGTTACATGTCAGTCACCTCTATGGTACAGTTGTGAAATATGTGGGTCATGTGGCAATGTTACAGCTGCCACATGTACATAGTCAACCCTCTGCCCTACACATGGATGTACAACACATGTATGAGATGCAACCACATAGCCAAACTGGGGACTAAGCACTCTGAACCCAGTACTGGCATAACCTGTCAGGTGGCATGAAATACTACAGTGACTACAATACCAGTCTGATGTAGACCTATACTGACAGCAATCCAAACACGTGAACACACTGGGCCATTCATGGAGCCTCAGAATAGCATCCTGCCTGAGCAGCAGACACCTCTGCAGCTGGCACACAGGCATACGTTAAGCCAGAACAAAGCACGTGCAACACATAGCACACAAATCCTGTGTGCCAAACAGTCACAGCCTGTACGGCTAGACAACACACCTGCTACAGTTGTGTTAGGTACCTTTATTGTCCGGTACAGTGAGGTCCCGCTCACCAGGCTGGACAAGGTGAAGGTCACAGTGATATGCCCGTGGGGCACTATGGTCCACCACATAACACAAGCATACAGGTCAGTCAGAGGCATGGACACATATGACTCAGTCATTGTCCATGCCACTATGGCTGACCTGTGATGTACCTCCCTGGACTACATGATAGGGAACATGGAAGGGCTCTCTGAGCATGTGGCACAGGCTGGTATGACCCTGACCTTGGTTGGCATCATACCCTCACAAGGAATGCTGATGTATTACTGAATGCTGATGAATTACTGTAGCTACAACACCCTAGCTGAAAGGTTCCTATCATGTAGTCACTGCATTGCTATGGACAACTTGTTACCACTCCCACAACAGGTGAAAACATGCAGCACCTGTTCATCAACAACATGCAGACTATATGCCCCAGACCAGATGTGTATCTCTCGCTGCTAGGATGATACCATATACATCTCACACTGTGTATACACATACCACATGCAGCACCCGCACAGAAGACCACAGTCATAATGTTATCCAGTGCAAATACCATGTATTCACATGTGGCAGGCGTCAGACATGGGAACTATTGAAGGTCACAGGTACATATGTGTATTTGGCACACATACATCATCTGTGTCCATTGCCATTACTGGTTTAATCGATGTCATGCATTATTGTGAACAACAACCCACACACATGGGCATTCTGTGTGACAAAAACACATGTGGCAAGTGTGGAATTCAAAGCCATAACTAACTGTGCTATGACAGTAGTGAGAGATGCAGTAGCAGAGTGTGCTATTTGCATTACTGGGAGATTTGCCTTCTTCTGCTGTACTTGTAGGGTGCTGACATCATCTCTGTGTAGAGATTGGAATATGCAGCAGCTGGAGTGTTGTACTGGTTGGCAAAAGGGTCAGTTTTTACACACACCCTACTTCCACCCACACTTGCCGGATTCAAACCCCTACCTAACTATGTTATGAAACACAAGACAGACACATTAGCGGAGCGCACTATTCACATTACTGGGAGGTTTCCCTTCTCCTGCTGTACTTATAGGGTGCTGACATCATCAGTGTTTAGAAAGGGGAATGTGCATCCTGTAGTGTGTTGTCCTAGTTGCCAAAAGGGACATTTCTCTCACACAGAATTGCACACACACTAACCCCGTTCACCCAAACTTGCCATTTGCAGGATTCAAACCCCTACCTAGCTATGTTATGATACTCAAGACGGATGCATTAGCGGAGCACGCTATTCACATTATTGGGAGGTTTCCCTTCTCCTGCTATACTTATAGGGTGCTGACATCATCAGTGTTTAGAAAGAGGAATGTGCATCCTGTAGTGTGTTCTCCTAGTTGCCAAAAGGGACATTTCTTTCATACAGAATTGCACAGACACTAACCCCCCTCCACACACACTGAGCATTTGCAGTATTCAAACCCCTACCTAACTATGTTATGACACTCGAGACAGACGCATTAGCGGAGCACGCGATTCGCATTACTGGGAGGTTTCCCTTCTCCGGCTGTACTTATAGGGTGCTGACATCATCAGTGTTTAAAAAGGGAAATGTGCATCCTGTAGTGTGTTTTCCCAGTTGCCAAAAGGGACAGTTCCCTTAACAGACTTGCACACATACCAACCCCGCTCACCTTTACACACACACTGATCATTTGCAGGATTCAAACACCTACCTAACTATATTATGACACTTGAGGGAGACGCATTAGCAGAGCACACTATCCGAATTACTGGGATCTGTTCTGCACCTGCAGTATTTATAGGGTGCTGACAACATTATTTCTACAGAGGTATGTACATCTACTACTACCTGTCAGGTGGGGGATAGCATATATATGCAATTGCAGCCACCTACTTCAGGGTCAGATATGCACATCGCACTGGCAGGTTATGTTCTATACCATGCTTCGTGACCACAGGACCTGTAACACACAACACAACCAGTTTGGATCACCCCTCCCACATCCAGGACACACACTTTGCTTCCCTGGGAACAGTGCCAAGATATACAGGTGTTCACATACACCATTCCAGTTGTTAACATCAGGTACAGGTATATTGTGTGTGGGAACTACTCAGGCCTCTACAACATTACCCTACAGCCACTACAATTTGTGAGTCCATGTGCTATGGCAGAACCACTCACCACAGCCACAAGGGGGAATACATATTGCACCTGACCATCTGCAACATGGGTACTCACTGTTCCACACCAGAGGTAGACCACCATTGTTGATATCTGACCATACCCACCTTTCCCTGGACATCCATATCCCATCCCCACCCCCAGTCAAGATTGTCACTGCAAACAAAGTGTATTTATCAAAAGAAGACTTTACACTTGTGAAGACTGGGGTGGAAGACTTCAAAAGACCCATGCTGAGGGAGTATACAGAACACTCTGCATAATCCTTGACAATTGCATTCTATGAGCATGTGGAAGGTTTGCATTGATCATGCTATCCCAAATATACCCATGACTCCTCCACAACAGGACACCTGTCAGGTCTACACCAGCCGCATATGAGCTGTCCAACAGACAGAGTGAGCTAATACATTGCACAGCAGTAGCCCACAGAGGGAGGACATTTCTGAACAGTACTGGCACAACATTTCAATCCCTCATAATCATCACGACAAAGTGTTGACAGTGAAATTGTCCAGACAATGCAGATAAGGCTCCCCTCAGTCTGTTATTGACGCCCACTTACTGTTAGAAGTCCTCACCAACCCTCTTCCAGCACACACCAACAACATGGATGTGGCTTAGCAAATTCAACCCCTGGGATCTCCACTGTGTCCCTGCTTGATGGAGGCACAGCACACTAGCCTCACACGGTGCCTTATGTGACCTACTTTACAGTGGCACAGTAGCCTACTGTACTGGGGAGGCAGACGCCAAGCACACTCTGGCTAAGCTGTCATTCCCTAGGGCAAACAGCCTATTGTTGACCTCTACACCCATATGTTTAATTGTCAGATGCACAATATTTGTTTCTGATAGACTGTTTGCAGGTCGTTAGTGCCATAGCATTCCCTGTTTCTATGAACAACTTGTGTATCTGTGGAAGATGTTTGAATATGAGAGGGATCCACTATATCACTTATGTCTCTGTAGTCATTTAACTGTGTGCACTGGGCAGATTGCTGTAATGTGGTTGGTTCCTGGAATAACACATACAAATACCAGATTTGTGTGGCCAACTGCTAAACTGAGATTTGGCCTAAGTGTGTGAGCATGCCCAGTTCAGGCTTTCCATGGCATGTTGTCTGACATATGTCGCATTTATCAAAGTGTGCGAGCATGCCCAGTGTGAGCTTTCCATATGTTGAACTCTGCAGCCCACCACATTTGTGGATGAGTGTGAACTTCAACAATATCTCATGTTTATGGTTGTGTGTTGTGTGTCATGTTGTGTAGTTACTGTCCAACTGCTTTGTGTCTAAACACAACAGGGATTATACTGTGCCTGCAGGGTTTGCATGGGATACTTTGCATACAGTTGTCAACATCCTTTCATACTGACCTAACACTGTAGTACAGTACAGTGTACTGGTTCAGTACTTTCACTGTGGTGGACAGTATCCTGGGCTTTAGTCCTATCACTGCTTTTCATTTTCATAGTGAGCACAACAGCCTGGTTAGGGGCCAGTTGTGCACATCTGACCATGTTGCATTATGTTCAGATATGAACTACTTAAACCAGGCTTGTCCAACTTTGGTAGTGTATTCCACAACATAGGTTTACATTGGCAAACACTAGCGATGTGCCCTAGGCCATTTCTAATGCTAGTCGGAGAGTGTGTTTGTCCTTTGACACACATTGTAAGTGGAGTTTGCCATGACATATGTCATGGTTAGTATACTGTGCCTCCGTCTACCCATGACATAACAGTGATACCCAGGGTAAACCTACCATCTCCCATCCACTCATCAAGATTCCTCTTGAGGAGAGTCAATGAGTGACTCTCTGGCTAACCTGTACTGGGAGTTTACTCAAGAGTGGGGGTGGCTTCTGTGTTATGGATCATTCAGTACAGCTTGTCCTATGTATGTCAGTGCTGGGGTTCAGGTCTCTCATGTGCATAGCTCACTGCCATTCAGATTGTACAAGGTGCAGCATGTTCATTGATTCCAGCTTGGACATGGCTTTATACATCAGGCACAGCTTGCCTCTGAGTGGGCAGTATGGCAGTGTGTGGAGCTGTAGTTTGTTTAATCAGGCAACACATGACATCTGTTCAAGCTCTTTGATACTCCTGGTGAGGTACTTTTGGGGACTTTACAGTTGATGGAGGTGTCTGCTGAGGCACATCCCACAGGGGCTATTGTAGTCAATTGTAACGCTGATGAAGGATGACTGCAGAGCCACAATGACCTCCCCTTATCTAGATCTGGCAACCTTCATGATTAGATGGGTATATGGTATGTTTCTATAACCACTACAGCCACATGCTTGTCCAATGCAGGATATCTATCAACTTGTGTCCCCAGGTCTCTCATTACATGTTAAGTACTTAATGGGCTAACACCTATGTGGTAATTGGTGGGCACTTACTGTATATCCACAGGGGTTGACTATACACTTTTCTGCAATTAGCTTGCTAACATGGCTATAGCACTAGTTGTCTGTTTTTATGTGGCCCTTTTGTGGGATGCTTGTGTCAGCTGGAGGGTCAGATATGGTGGCCAGTTTGTAGTCCTCTGCAAACATGTTCAGACACAGTCCTTCCATGTTGGCCTGTACCTATGGGACATATATACCAAACGAGGGAGGTCCCTGGACTAAGCCTTGTGGGATGCCAGGTTATATCTGGTTTGTAGTCTGACATGGCTGCAGCATGTCTGACCATGTCATTTCTGTCCTTGGTCTGGTTTGCAATCCCTCTACTGACATAGGGGTTTATATTTAAGCTGGTGAGCTTATCTATAATGAACACGTGGGGTATCGTATGGAAGCCTTTGCAAGGTCCAGCTACGCTGTGTGGACCACATTGCCCTCATCAATTGACCTTAATGACTGTTTCAAATGAGTCAGACATGTTTAAGGGGCAGGATCTGCACTTAAGAAAGCCACACTGGGCAGGGTCCCATGTCAGAGGGTCCCCAATATCTTTATGTCTGCAGTACATGCTGATCCTTTCCATAGCTGTGCAGACCAAGCTTGTCAGGATTCTGGGGTGGTAATTTGCAGTATCCATTCAGGCAACACCTTTGTTGAGAAGGATCACTGTTGTTGTACACTGCTCTTTGGGTACATATCCTGTGGTAAGCCTGACATTGAGCAGTAGTGTGATTTGGCATTCCATTCTTCTTGGAGTTCATGTTGGACTCAGCCCAGGACACCATCTCAAACCATTGCTGCTGTGTGTTTTGCTTTGTAGATGCTGGCTGTTACCTCAGCATCTGCAATGTCAGGGGGCCAGCAGTCTGCTGGGATAGATATTTTGCATTCTGGGGGTTGCACTGCACCTGTCAGGTTGGATGTTGGCAATATGTGTGTGTGTTTGGTATGTTGTTTGTAATATGTGAGTGATTCAGAGCATATCTGTGAATTCCCAACAAGGTTCCTACCATCAGTTAAGAAAGCCTTGTAATTATCCTTAGTGTCCTGTACAATTTGTATCTTCATAGGTTCATAGGTTCATACTAGGCTATCCACCCTAGGGCATTTATAAGCCTAGCCAGAGTGTGTGTGGCTTTCGCCACCCCTTGCTATGTGAATATTATGGCCATTTATGATTTACTTTACTGTGCCTCTGTCTGGACGTGACACAGTGAAGACCCCCAGTGTACATCTACGATCATCCATCCACTTGGCAAGATTCCTGTTGAAGAGTGTCAGTGAGGGGCTCTGCCTAACATGGAGTGGGATTCTGTTCCAGGGTTTAGGGGGCCTCTGGGTTATGTATCTGTCCCTCCACCACATCCTATTTCATTATGTGTTGAGGTTGACATCTCTCACTCTCACAGCTCCGACGGCTTTGGGTTTTCTGGGGTGGAGCATGTCCATTACTCCTGTGTTGGACATGGCCTTGTACAACAGGCATATAACATCTCTGTGTAGGCAGTATGTGACTGCATTCAGCTGGGTGTCTACAGCCAGGCAGCATATGACATATATTTGAGACCCTTTATCCTCTTGGTGAGGTACCTTTGAGGTCTTTCTAACTGTTGCAGGTGTCAGGTAAGGTACATCCCAAATGAGGCATTGTACTAGATTATGGGTCTGATAAGAGAACAGTATAGGGGCACAATGACCTCTGTTGACGTAGATGTGAATCCTTTCATGATATGGTGTCCAATATAGACAGTCTTCCTAGCCACATTGGCAATGTGAGTGTCACATAACAGGTTACTGTCCACTTGTGTCCCTAGGTCCCTGATTACTCCTTCCATACATAATGGTTTACCACCTATGTGGTAATTTGTGAGTACCTTGTTTGGTATTTGATGAGACATTCATACTGTCCAGTGTCTTCAGGATGGCTGGGTGGGGTTCCTGTGTGTGAGAGTGTGGTCTGTACCATGCTACAGACTGTACAGCAGTTTTGCCTATGGTTAGTTGCACATGGGTGGTCTCCGATGCTTCGTGCATTGTCAGTTACCTGGATGTATGGGTGTCTGTGCTGAATATGGATACTCCCCCTCCTTTTATGTTTTGGTCGAGGTTTTGGTGCCATAACACATTATATGAGGTATAACCTGGTAGTGCTGGTGTGCTGTCAGGAGGCTTGCTGCAGGTTTCTGTCACTGCATGAACATCAATGTTCTCCATACTGGGGAGGGCCTCGGGAGCATGCATATTGAGGTTTACACGTCTGGCATTGGTCAGCATTACCCTTATGTTTCTTTCCACTTATGTTTTCTAGGGTGGTGGGTTAGCCTTTTCAGCCTTGCCTACGAAAGGCTCTGTGGAGGTGGCAAAAGCCTTATCCAATATCCAGACGCCCAGGGGTAACAGGTGCAAGCCATCCCTGGAACAGCAGCGTGGCTTGTCAAGCATGACATCCCAAGCAGACAGACTTTGGATCCCCTTGGAATGACACCAGTAATTGTGCCACTTGTTAAAGCTGATCATTCTGTGTTTGTACTCTGGCATCATTCTTGGTGAGGGTAGGATGCTGCAAACGGTCAGTGTCATACCGGCCTGGACTACATAATCAGAGAGCTCATCTATGTCTCTTTTCATGTAGTCCGGGGAGGTACATCTCAGGTCATTCACGCCAGCATGGACAATGACTGCATCCTATTTCTACATGCTTTGGGGTGACCTACGTACTTGTGTTATGTGGCGTATTGTTGCAGCCTACAGGCAGCTTACTGTACCCTTTCCCTTGTTCAGTCTGGTGAGCGGGACAGCAGTGTGTCTGACTATGGAGTCACCTATTACAACTGTATCAGGCATGTTGTTTCTCCTTCTGGCCTGTGACTGTTTGGCACACCAGCTTTGTGTACTATGTGTTGCATGTGCTATGTTTGGAGGTTGTGGTTGCTTGGGTGTCTGCTTTGGAGGCCTCTGTTGGTGTGGTGTGTTTGTAATTAGGGCCTCCAGGAATGTTTTTCTGTGTTTATGTCTTTGGTTTGCAGTTGTGATAGGTCTATGTGGGGCTGGGTTTGTGGTGTGTGTGGTTACCTTCTCCTCCTGGCTAATTTTGACAGTACTGAGTTGAGGGAGCTCAGCCTCCGGTTTGGATAAATGATTGCATCTCTCACATATATTTGTATTTCTTGGAGGGAGTTGAGGGTTGTCTGTGCACTTGGGGCAGGTGTAACATTGCCTCAAGATTCACAGATTCAACTTGTTGTAGCTGGCCTTAGTGGATTGTATGTGTGGACATATTTTATTGCCATACTACTGATCAGTGATTACTTCCCTTTTTATGTTTGCTCTATCATGTAGTAGCTTCCTCATTCTCTTGCATGGTTTGGTAATGGCTGGAGTCCACCATGCCAGATGCCTTCGTGTATGGCATTGTGTCTTGGTTTTATTTGGGATTGCATAATCCAAGCATTCCTGGCAGTGTTCATGGAATGCCTGTATAACAGGTTCTGAGGTGTGGCCCATATTTTGCACCTGCACAGGGCCTTTAATGGATTCCATATCAGTTTGGAGGAGTGCAACTTTTGCTTTACACATGTTTTTCACTGTGGTTTTCTGGCCAGGGACTGTGGTCAGGATGTGTATATCCAGTGTGATTACTCTATGGTCTGGTCTTACCAGTGAGGGATACACTTCTCATCTTGCCATCCAGTACCCATGTTGCTGATTATCACATTCAGTATGCTTACCCCTCTTGTGGGAGTGGTACATTGTTCCTGGGCATTTTGGTTTATGGATTCTAGGAACTTTTGTCCTACAGTGTTGGAGCTAGTATAATGCTCCCAGTCTATGTCTGGGTATTTTCAGTCACCCAATATAATGTGGTTTGGAGGGCTTGATATATTCATGTATTCCAACATAGGCCAGGTGCAGTTCCTGGTGTTAGGATGGTAGTCTGTAGCAGGCTATAAACTGGGAGGCAGTTTTAGCCACTGTTACTTAACCATGGCTAGTCCATGCTGCTTCTTGTTGTGGTACCAACATGGGGGTATGGTTATCCTTGACAATTATTGCTAGTCACCCTCCTTTTGTAGCTTGTTCCATGTTTTGAGGCTGTACAGCACAGTATGAGGTGTAACCTGGTAGTGTTAGGGTGCTGTTGTGAGCCTTGACCCAGTTTTCTGTTACGGGACAGATATCAACATTCTCCATACTGGGGGAGTTTAGACTGCATGCATCTTGCTGTTTAGACTTCTGGCATTGGGTGGCATTACATCTAGGTTCTTATCCCTTGTAATACCTATGGAGATGGGTTTGTGTTTTGAGCCTTACCTATTCAGGGCATGCTGTGGGTAACAAAAGCCTTTGCCAGTATCCATAAGGCCTGGACTGATAGGGGCATGCCACCCCTAGCAGGTGGAGCATCATGTCATGCTCAGCATGTCATCCCAGGCTGGCACACATTGGATCCCCTTTGACTAACTGCAATACTTCAGCCAATTATTGCAATTGATCATCTCATCATCATATTGTGGCATCATGCTTGGTGAGGGTAAGATGTTAGTCAGGGTCATCAAGTGTGCATATACTACATGGTGTTGCATTGCTTAACACATGGCATTCATGCCTCAGGTGGTGCTGCAGGGCTGCCTCTGTCGGATGCACATACTACACTCCCTGTACATGTTTGAGAGTATGTTATGTCATTTTAGGCATCCCTGTTATTATATGAGTGAGTCAGAGAGGGGTATCATTCCCAGGATTCCTACTGAGCCAGTGTATGTGCTATGCGTTGCCTCTTTGACAAGGCCAGGGCATACTGGGCACACCTCCTTCTGCCTACTGGGGCAGGCTCAGGTTGTTCCTCCTCCGAGTCACGCTCTGCCTGTGATGGCCTTGGCAATGGTGGGGAGGGTGTTTGGCCCGGACCTATGCTGGTCCTGCTGCAGCTGTTTTCGCAAGATCATATTATGTAGCATAGCACATACCATGACAATTTGGGTACATGTAGTTGGTGAGTACTGCAAGGCTCCACCAGATGTGTCCAGACACTGGAACAGTGACTTGAGCAGCCCAGACACACGCTCTATTACATTACGTGTTTGTGCGTGTGCATCATTATGGCGTTCCTGTTCAGGTGTGTGTGCGTTTCTGGTGGGTGTCATCAGCCACGGCTCCAGTGCATAACCTGCATCCCCCACTAGGTGTCCATGTGGGATGTCCCCATTGGCAAATGTCTGGTACAGCTGCGTCAAATGCCAGATATGGGAATCATGGTAGCTCCCAGGGCAGACAGCACACACATTCATTATTATGCCCTGGGCATCACACACTACCTGACAGTTGATGGAGGGGAAGCCCTTGCGGTTAATGTAGGCCCTACCCCGCTCACCGGCTGGTGCTTTGATGTGTATGTGCATGCAGTCTATTGCACCCACTACCTCAGGGTATTCCGCTATTTGCTGGAAGAGACACATATTGCTGGCCAATACCTCAAGGGCATTGGGGAAATATGCATGATCACCGACATGTGCTGACATGGCATCCAGGAACTGGTGCAGTACCCTGGAGGCTGATGCTTGTGATATCCCCATCATATCACCAGTTGGTCTCTGGAAGGTGCCTGTTGCTAGTATTCTTAGGCCAACACATACCTTGGTTTCCACTGGGATGGGTTCCCCTCTGTTGGTTTTGTGTGTGAGGCATGGCCTGCACAGCTCAACAATTTGCTGCAGGAGGTCTCTGTCCACTCTATAGTGCTCTACTATCTCCAGCTCATGTAACCCGTGGTAGGTGACCCTGGGCCTGTACACTCTTCTCCATCTCCTCACTGTGGGTTGTCTTGCACCATTTGCATTGTCACTACCCTCAGCAAATAGCCTATGTCTCCTTATGACAGCTATGGCAGCCCCTAGCATTTCTGCTCTGAGTTCAGCTTTTTCAGTTTTCACTTCTAATAGCTTACTCCTGTCTTGCAGTGTCTCTTGAGAGAAACATCCTGCACTGCTGTTTGCAGAGTTTTAAGTGCTTGGCTGAGCTACTATTCTGCCTGTGTAATTGCCTGCTTCTAATTGTTTTCACCTGCTAGCTCCAGCAGTATTCCCTGCTAGCTTCCTACTAATTCTGTTGCTTCCTTTTTCCTTTCTGTTTCCTCGGGGGGGAACAATGCGCATACCAACAGAAACACGCTCACAGTGGCTTACATGCGCGCACACATGCTTACACGATTCAGAATCTGCTTATTCGGGTTAAAACGTGCGCACACCAGCGCAAACAGTCTTACAAGTCTGCCAACAGGCTTCCACATGCTCAGTCTGCCTTACACGTGTGCACACTGCCCTACTCGCACCTCATGGTGTGCACACGTGCGCATGCATGCCCAGCAAGAAACTTTGGTGTAAGTAACAGTGTACACCTTCCATTTCTTCACTTTCCCATGCTTATCTTGTGGCACTCCTCTTTCCATGATATGTGTCTGACATCTGTCATGTAACACTGACCTCCAATGAAATGCATTTCTTTCTGCCATTCCCCCCTGTGATGTCACCTATCTCCTACTCTATTCCTCCCCCTTATGTATCTCTTACACTACTCAGAATGTGCTCATTTGCTATGTGACAGTGGAATTCAGTATCCTAACACTCATTTACATCAGATTGCCTACTAATGCTTAGTTACATGTCTTAGACTCAGCTTCCCCCCTTAGCAACCACTAAACGGTGGCCATGTTGTTTTTGGTCTGCTGGTCCCTGCATTGTAAATCCATGTATTACATAAAAGCCACATTTGTGGGTTTATAACCTTCATTTTTATGTTTTATAAAGCGCAGCCCATTTGTGCGGGGCTGCGCTGCGTTTAAACATCGTCGATCGCCGAAAGAAAAAATATTTATTTCTTATATTTGCATCGGGGTACCTTGTCTGACACATATGCACCCTTTATTTGGAGCTGACATGGCTCCATTGTGTTTTTTGCAGAAACGTACTCAGTTGTCAACTAAGTACATTTCTGCAGCTAAAATGGCTCTTACACTGGCTGCTTTGGGCTTCCTGGATCGCTAATCTACCTCATTTGCATGCCTTTCGGCTGCAAGTGACGTGATTAGTATATCCACTCCCACTCCATGTAAGAGACATTTTAGCTGGTCTCTTACACGGAATTTAGGGCTGTTACTGGATCGCGAGGGCTGCACGGAGTCTTACACTACTCTTAGACTCCATGCAAGCCTTCGTGAATCCTGCCCATTGTGTTTTAGAAATTAGCCTACAATAGTTACAATAACCACAATATGTGCTGCCCACTCCTGTCTGTTTTGATACTGTAGATGGATAATTATCTTTCTTAATAGAGAAAAAATGTTGTCCCAAGTATTTACCCTTATGGTAACCAAAACTATATTTTTCATCAATCAGTGTGGAAAAAAATGGATCTGGATATAGCACATGCCAAAATTTCGAAATAGTTACTTTAATCTTGAACGTATTGCTACCATAAGTAGTGATAAATCTCACTTTACCCTTTTTGGAACTCCATGACTTTTGGGAATTATGTAACAAACTGGCTCTACTATATGCTTTGGACTGCAAACATGCCTTATCAACCACAGAGTTGGTGTATCCTCTACTCAAAAACCTTGATTTTAAACCCTGAGGTTGTTTTTCATATTCCTCATCACCAGAACATATTCCCCTTACTCTGTGAAACTGGGCCATAGGTATGTTGTTGATGGTATGACAGGGATGTCGGCTGCTGGCATGTAATATGGAATTCTTAGAAAAAGGCTTTCTATAGAGACTGGTAATCATAGTCCCATCAATAGCCTTGGTAACATTTACATCCAAAAACTCAGTGGTAAATAAATCTATTTTTCCACAGAAATTAATGCCATATTGATTGTTGTTCAAATAGATCACAAAATCATGCCAGTCAGCCATCCCTCCCTGCCATACCACCCAACAATCATCCAAGTATGTATGCCACATTATGAGCTGAGATGAAAAATTGTCGTTTTAGTTGTAAACATACTGAACTTCAAAACAGCCCATGAAGATATCGGCATAAATGTGGGCAAATGTAGCCCCCATAGCCGTTCCCCTCATCTGCAGGTACCATTGATTGTTAAACCTAAAAGCATTATGTTCCAACACCATTTGTAACATGGAAAACAAAAAATCCATTTCCTGTTCCTTAAAAGTACCTGACTGTTGCATCCAATATTGAACAGCCCTAATACCCCCCATCATGGGGGATACTAATGTAAAGGGATTGCACATCCAATGTCCCTAGATATGCCTCATTGGGAACCTGTAAATTATCCATCAATTGTAAAAATTGTTTGGTGTCTTTAATCCTAGCCCTTATCAGAGAAAGGAGAGGTCTGAGCTTGAACTCTGAATATTCAGACAGAGGCTCAATCAATGACCCCCTTCCTGCCCCAGTCGGGCATCCCGGGGGATTATGAAAGGATTTGT
Organism: Protopterus annectens; assembly: GCF_019279795.1. NCBI lineage: Eukaryota > Metazoa > Chordata > Ceratodontiformes > Protopteridae > Protopterus > Protopterus annectens. The sequence goes on from NC_056741.1 coordinate 939,066,585, forward strand.
GGATTTTAGGGACCAAATAAAAATACTGAAAAACTGGTTGTTCCACCATCAATTGTGACAACAAAATTCCTGATATAATATCCTGTTCTCTGTCCCTCATTAAAAAAACACCATTCTCCTGTTTAAAACCCCTACTAGGGTCCAAAGGTAGAGAGCAATAAGAAATGTGATCCAACACATGTCTATCTGCCTCCTGTCCATAAGCGTTTTTGTCCCATATAACTACAGTCCCTCCTTTGTCAGCCCCTGTTATAACTAAACTCTTATTGTGTATTAAAGAATTAAGGGCCTGTCTCTCTTCAAAAGTAAGATTATCAGAAAAAAGGCAAAAAATCTGGGCCAGATTCACCTGTAAATCATGTGTTATCAACTGTTCAAATGTTTTTACTGTAATGTGATAAGGAGGTTGAAATACAAATTTTTTTGAATCACCTTCTGTATTGTGTGTAACATCTTCCCTGAGAGCAAAAAATATTTTAAGTTCAAAGATTTACAAAAACTCTTCACATCTTTTATTACATCAAAATGTAACACATAAAAAGATGGTACATATCCTAATCCTTTATTTAGCACACTAAGTTCACTTTCTGAAAACACATGTAGAGTTAGATTAATAACTAACTGATTTACATCATTAGTATCTAAACCTGGTGGAGCCCCATCTACTGTGAATGCAGACTGGCCCAAAATATTTTCTCAATTTGTTTGTTTTCAATGATTCTATCCTCCCCTTCTAAAGGGGCTCTATGTCTTTTAGAAACTGGAGAAACTAGACCTCCCAGTTCTCCAGTCTCAGTCTCTGTATCCGTGTTGGAAAAGCTAGAGGAAATCTCTGATGTACTTGAAGTATTATTTGTTTTTCTCAATATAGACCTAACTCTTTTTCTTTTTGGTCTATTAGAAGCTTTAGTTTCAGAAAAAATGTACCCCCTGTTTCTGTTTCTTCCACAAACAGTTTCATTTTTAAAGTCATTAACATCTCTTTGATATTTTTTCATCTTTCGCCCTTGTAGTTCTTTATCATATTTGTCCATTTCCAGCAAAAATAAATAAATAAATAAATATATATATATATATATGTGTGTGTGTAAATATATATATATATATATATATATATATATATATATATATATATATATACGAAGAGATCTACACATGGCAATATATATTATGCATTATACAGAAGTGTATACAGACATATGTATGAATATACATGTATATGTAACAACTGAAAATGTTGTAGCGTCTGACATTGACAATAACGATTTTGTTCCAAGAGGATTGAACGAGAAAGCCAATTCTATTCCTAATTCTACTAGTTCTATTGTAGCGAACAATAGGGCGAGATGGATGACTAGTAATTTCAATTTTAACATCAGCAGTTCGCCACATATGGGGACACGAGTTCCTAATAAATCACTGACTGACTTAATGAAGGAATTTGAGGTGAAATTGTTTAAATTGAAGAGATTACAACTAGAGAATGGCTACTTGGAACGTAACATCCAATTGCGGCTAGTCCCTAAAGGGTTACGGGTTTGGCGTTACCCGAACGGTTGTGAAAATGATGTGGAAATGATCAAAGAACTTCATACCATTTTTGACACCACAGGGGTACATATTATGGAGGTTATGGTCAAGCACAACAACCTCCGTATAGAAGAACTAACCAAACTACTCGATGAAATTCATGACAAAATGACGCATGATCTACTATTTGACCAATATTTTACTAACTATGTCAACATAGTGAAAGACATAGATAAGAACTGTGACATTCTATATCACAAAAAGTCCGAGAAATTGCAGCGTGATTTGGCAGCATACCGTAATGGCAAAGTGTATCCAGCAGCTACAAAACTACAAGTCGGATTAACATGACAGAGGATGTAACCAATCAGGAAGAAGAAGTTGAAGATGGGGCAGTGACGGAAACAGCAGCAGGTTCTTATAGTGCCGCCGTAAGGGGTGCAGACCCTTTAGAGGATGTGCCGAGGAGGTCGGAGAGGATAAGGCAGCAAACTCCTTTCCAAGGGAATGATGGATTCCGACCAGGAACACAATCGAGGAGGGACTATCGATGGAAAAATCAGGAAGGAGAGAGGCAGCAAACCAGAAGAAGGTAAAGAAAAGAATTTTCTGGATACACGATTTTGTCAATTGCGATGCGAACTGTTATATTTGTTCGAATAGTGGAATTAAGACTCAGACTGGTCAAGTTACATCGAGTTGTTCTTTAACGCCTATTAGACTTGGTTCAGAAGTATCTAGTTTTGAATTGACTGTCTTTAGAGATACAACACATGACAATTCAAACGAAATGAGCCTGTTCACAGGAGCTATTGGTAATGATGTATTAACCGAAAGTGTATGTTTATGTAATTCTGTAAATGAAGCTCAGAATAACACTAACATAAATGAAGTGAGTAATGTTTTGAGTGGAGTGAATGATGTAATGTTATCCGAAGCAGTTATACTTGCTGGAAATACTAACTTTAGTAATGCACAGGAAGCAGTATGTAATAGGGAAAAGGGTTCAGTACAAGACGTGCAAGTTGATAACGACGACAATGTAATCATGCAGATGAGTTTATATGAATATACGGGGGAGTACAACGATATACAGTTGGACCCTGTTAATATACACACAAATAACAATGAAGGGCAAAACGTAGTTAACATTAATACAAGTATTGAAAATGAGGGAAGTGGTACTTTGACCCCCACAAGTATTTTAAATGTTTATGTAGATAATGAAACAGCGCAGATAAACCGACAGCCTGATGAATTGAATTTTATTAATATGGAAGGCAAGAATGAATGTTACACCCCTATATCGAATCCTATTATATTATTTAATATTAAAAAAGACTTTAAGTTGTACAACTATTCTAATACAGAATTTAACACCAACCATGCTGAGATACTATCTAAAGGGTTAAATTTTGTACCCTGTAGAAGGGGCAATGTGGTGGACACACTTAGAGATTTGAAAATGTTTACTCGTAAATTAAATTTACTGGCCTATTTTGGATACAGAGAGAATGAGGAGCAAGTGGTGCAAACAACATTAAGGAAACCCAGTTGCTTCAATCCACCTTATAATAATATGGTACACATTTTTGAAAATTTGTGTGAACAAGAGATCAGGCAACTATATAAAGACAAAAAATGTAGTATATCAGAGTAATTTAAATCAAGAGCATATAGAAAGTATTCATTATATATGTGAAAATAAAAATATACGAGTAATGAAACCCGATAAGGGTAATGGGGCCGTGATAATGGATAAAGTGGACTATGACAACGAAATGTTAGCCATGTTGTCAGAGGACAACTATGAGGAAGTGAGTATTAATGAAGTAAACATTGCGTACAAAGATATAGATTTATCTCTTGAAGACATGTTATATCAGGGGCAAATCAATGAGGATGAATTTTTTTATATGAGTAACAAGTACCCTGTAATTAGTGGGATCTTTGGTATTCCGAAGATCCACAAGGGTATCAATAACGTCCGTTTCAGACCTATCGTAGATGGTAAAAGAAGTAAGGTGTCCTTTATATGTCAGTATTTGGATTCTAAATTAAAAAAATGGTTTAAAGAGTTTTCCTCATATAACTAAAGATTCCTGGCATTTTTTGGACAAGATTAGGAACATTGGACCACACGACGACATCATGTGTGTGACAATTGATGTGGTCAATTTATTTAGTGTCATACCACATGATATTGGACTGGAATGGATGGAAGAACAGTTAGTAGCTACTGGGTCATATGAGCAAGATCAAATAAACCTGTATGTAAGACTAATGGAGTTAGTTTTGAAAAATAATTTTATATTTTTTGAAGGTTACAGGTATCGTCAAAAAACTGGAGTAGCAATGGGGGCAGCTTGTGCCCCCATATATGCCAATTATATCATGGCATATTGGGAGAGTAATTTCATTTTTAAAAGCGAATTTCACTCACATATCAAACTGTATACTCGTTTTTTGGACAACATTTTTATTATATGGCAAGGAGAGAAATATATACTTGAGAGATTCATAGCATATATCAACCAAACAGTGTGGTTTCTAAAATTCACCCATACAATCAGTAATGATGAAATCAACTATTTAGATGTATCTCTAACTTATAACAAAAATAACAAGTGTATATCATCTAAAATTTTCAGAAAATCCACATTTTCAAACTCGTACTTGCACTATGACAGTTGGCATCCGGAGCACCAGAAAAAATCGATTGTCAAGGGACAATTCATTAGGGCTGCACGGATGGTCAGTGATGACATCGAGTTTGTAAAGGAAGTGGATTTTATGACAGAATTATTCACCAACAGAGGTTATCCAACATCTCTATGTGAGAATTTAAAGAACGAAATACAGATAAAAAGGACAAATGGACACATACAGTCTATACTAAATAGTTCTTCTCCAGTTTGTACTAACAGCAATAATAATCAAGTGAATTATGATATAAGGGATGAACATATACTGTATGTGGCTACATTTAATGCAGACGTATATAACATCATTGCAATAGTAGGAAAATATTGGAAATCATTTAGTAGACTTAAAGAATTTCAAGGGTATATATCATACAAACCGAAGTTCATTTTTCGTAAAGATAGAGCCTTGAAACAAATCTTTGAGAGAAGTGACAAGTATTTGGATATCCATGTTAATAACAATAGAGGTAATAGTAAGTGTGGGAGATGTACCACGTGCCCTTTTGTTATGAAAACAGGTAGTAGAATTACAGTCAATAGTATAAGTATCAATATTAGGGGTAGATATAATTGGCATTCAATCAACGTGGTTTATTTAGCTAAATGCTGTAATTGCAGAGCATTTTATGTGGGCAAGACATGTAGGAAATTTAGGGAGAGAATTAAAGAACATGTCTTGGACATTAAACATCTAAAACCCACAAATGCCTTGGCACGTCATATTACAGAATATAATGATCACAAATTTTCTTTTTGCATACTAGAGCAATTGACCCAGGACCCACAGGGTAGGTTAACTGAGCATCACCTGGATGTTTGTGAAATTAAGTGGCAGATGATATTAAATGCACACTTATATCCAGGACTCAATGAATTTATAACCATTAAACCATATCTTAGGTTGCAAAATATACTGGGACAGTGACTGTGGATACTAGTTATGTATTATTAAATGAGATTTTTTACATAGTACAATTTTTTAATTATATATTCAGTAAGAATTATGTATCTAGTAGATACTTGTTGATTTTAAATATGTATTAATTATCAAACAGGTTTTTAAAGGTAATATATATTTTGAATATATTTTTGTATATACAAACATTAACACACAAGCACAATACATATTTTAAGTAGGTTGAAACATATGTTTAATATTCTATGTTTGTTTGTTAGTATGTTTATATGTAAAAAAGATGGCTGTTTTGCTGGTTTTCATGATTAATAGCCAACAGGTTGAATTAATTATTCAATCAATTAATTATGAATGATTGGTATAAAGTTATGTGAGCCAACACTCTGAGGAAGTCAACAGGACGAAACCTAGGTCAGTGTTGGTTTCAGTCTGTGCCGTGTTGTTAATAAAACTTTTGGTGGAACATCGTGTATTCGTGGTTACTTGGATACATGTATATGTACATGTAGACATATATCAGCATATTATATGTATATATCTATATTCCTGTCATGTGTAAACCTCACAGTTGTGTATACCCTCCCAGAAGTATCGTACCATATGTATATGATATGTGTACATTATGATAAAACAACATATGTGATGCAACAGTAATATTAATAACAAGTACTACACACTTTTGTAAGTAAAGGCAATTGTTCAATACTAATCAATATGTGTATTGACAGATATATTGGAAAAACAACAGCTGTCTTCCCAAAGGTCATGGTGTAGTGGTTAAGTGTTGTGACTATAGTGTGGAGGGTCCTGGGTTCAAGACCGGCAAGGGCTGTTCGTTTTGTTGCTGTGCAGAACAAGGGCTGTCAGATACAGAGTGATTAAGGCAGTTTTGAGCAGCTGTAAGTGCGTTTGCGCGGGTTTGCATGACGGTAAGCACTGCTAAGCTACAGGTAAATGTATGGGCACTTACACAGTGTAGGCTTTGCTTACCAGTGTGCAAATCCACAAAGCTGTTATATTGGAGCAATGTTGATAACTGCTAAGCATGGCTTAGACCTGGTAACCAGTTCACACTGCCCAATCGGTTAATATAGCAGGGTAATGACATCTGTAATAAGTGTATGTAATGCCATGTACAATACATGTGCCTATGTGCTGTCATTACAGTAGCAAGGAGTGTGAGTGTCATGTCTGGGACACAGATGTATATGAGGCCTGCATAACACTGTTATTGGTGTGAATTTGTTGCATACAGGGGTAGTAGTGCAAGGTATGTGCTGTCACACTGGCTTGTAGTGTATCATGGCAGTGCTACTGTTGACAGTGCTGTCCCAGGCAAGAGTAGAGTGCAAAATGTAGTACTGACAACAGGCACGTGTGCAGGCATAGCTGGACTCTGAGGCCTCCCTGTTGTATCCCTGGTGTGTGAGCTGTGTCACAGTATCTGTCCCCTACTGGATAATGATCCAACATGTGGAATGTAACTGTAGACTACTGTCTGTACAGCACATGTTAGTGATGGTTTCCAACATGTAGTTATGACATACATCTTCTTTTTCTTTCAGCTTTTCCCAATTAGGGGTAGCCACAGCGGATCACCTGTTTCCATTTCTTCCTTTCCTCTGCGTCTTGCACTGTCACACCAACCACCTGCATGTCCTCTCTAAATACATCCATAAACCTTATCTTAGGCCTTCCTCTTTTCCTCTTACCTGGCAGCTTCATCCTTAGCATCTTTTCCCAATATACCCAGCATCCCTCCTCAGCACATGTCCAAACCAATGCAATCTAGCCTCTCTGGCTTTGTCTCCAAACTTTCCAACCTGGGCTGACCCTCTAATATACTTATTCCTAATCTTGTCTACATATTGTTGTCAAACGTCTATCTGTCAACACATTCATCCTACTGCATAGCTAGTTGCCAAGCTGATGACTGTCAGTCCCCCTACATATGTGCAGATGGCAGATATCCAGCTGGGATATGTACAGGCAACCTATGCTTGATTGACACTTACATGTCTGCCCAGCTGTGTAAGAACTAGCACATACAGGCGACAACACCCGGTATGCACCACATGCCACAGGTACCTCCACTACACTACCACAGTCAACAGAACATGCTTGGGTACAGGTCTCCATCACAGGGACTAACCATGTGTTGTAATACATGTTGCATACATGTCAACTTGATCACCTCAATGGCCATGTGCAGGAGGTACCCACAGGTTTGGCTGATGCAGTTCACTCTCACCCTGAGGATCACCACAGTGGTGTCTGTTGATAGAGTACCTGCTGCCACATGGCAGGTGACAGGATACCACTGTACACACATTCCCTACACAACCCATCTCTCCATGGACAATAGCTAGGTACACAGCTATGACCACCTGCAGAGATCCACCCCAGTACTGACACATGTGTACATCTGCATTACTGAGTATAGCAGTGTCTGTGTGTTAGCACACCTGTACTTGGGAATTCCATGAGGGCCTTCACAATCACTGCAACACCTATTGCCATAGTCAGTTGTGGCTGCTGCTGTATGGGATAGTACACGCACCCTGTTATGCTCCTCTCAATACCGGCTATACAAGTCTTGCAATACCAGCACAACAGTGTTGTACAAATGGGTCGATAGGCATGAGATTACCATTGAGTTCTGGCAAGTGTGTGTATGTGTGCATGTCCATATATCTGTAGGGTACAGCATTCTGAGGCCACATACTCCTATTACACTACTGAATGCCACACATTAGTACATATAGTGTTGTTGCTGCCCATAGGTTTGGCATGACAATGCAGCACCCTCCTATGCATGTGGCATGTGCATTAGATGCATATCCCTGCAGTACTACTGTTGGGATATACAATGGGTTGTATCACAGTCGTGGGCAATGTGTGATGGTGGGTATGTCAGAGTGTCATCATGGGTTTCAGGAAGTACAATATCCACTGAGGGATTTGGGTGCTGTGTACACTGTCATTACACCAAGGTACACCCGGTATATGTCCCATGTACCACTTTATGGTTACCACTGTCACCATACACCATACAGATAACTGATACCACAATCCAGCCCAGTTATGCATGTGCTGTGTGCAGCCTACATGTAGCACATTGGACACACACAGTGAAGTTAGTTATCAGCGATAGACCCAGGTCTCTCGGGCATGTGTCTGCCTATTATGTGTCTGTTAATGTGTATATGAAGGTATGTCACACTATGTAATGTACATATATACCCATTACATTCCCCATTAGCATAATGTACATATATGGGGATGTTCTGCATGTAACACATAACCTGGAACACACCTCACCCTAAATGCTGTGTGGTGTGTGCAAAGAAAGCCACACACTTCAGTAGCACTACATACCTAGGTAGGGGTTCATAGGTTCATAGGTAGGTACTAGGATATTTGCCTTAAGGCCTATATAAGCCTAGCCAAAAAGGTACCCTGGCTTTCGCCACCCAAGAAAATTATTTTCCTGTTCCCTTGTCAAGCAGAGCCACAGAAGTGATCCCTGGGGTGAATTTCCTATTTCCCATCCAATCATCAAGAATTTTCTTGAAGAGTGCTAATGAGGAGCTCTGTTTGACATAGATAGTAGTCTGTTCCAGAGTATGGGAAGTCTCTGGGACAGGAATCTATCTCTCCAGCATGTTCTGTTTATTGTGGTGACACGATTTAGGCCCTAGAGCATGTAGCTCTGAGGGATTGAGATTTCTTTTAAGTGGAGCATGTCCAACAGCTCTGGATTTGACATAGCTTTGTATGTTAGGCAGAGATCGCCTCTGAATAGGCGATATATGATGGAGTAAAGCTGGAATTTTTTTAGATGGTCTGCTTAGGGCATCTGTTTGAGGCCAGTAATCCTCTTTGTGAGGTATTTCTGTGGCCTTTACAGTTGTTGTAGCTGTCTTGTGAGGTACATACCAAAAGGGGCGTTGTACTCTATAATGGGTCTAATGAGTAATGAGTAGAGGGGAACAATGACCTTTTTTTTTATGGATGAGAAACCTTTTGTGATGAGGTGTGCCATGTAGAAGGATTTCCTGACCACTGTGGCGATGTGATTGTCAAAGGAGAGACTACTGTCCACCTGTGTCCCAAGGTCTCTTATCACACTTTCGGCGTTAAGTAGACTACCACTTATGTGGTTGCTCATGGGTACAGAGTTTTTACCAAAGGAGATGACAATGCACTTTTTGGCATTGAGCTTCAGACCATGGCTTTGACACCAGGTATCTGTCTCAGTGAGGCCCTTTTGTAGTATGTCCACATCGTTAGGAGTTTAGATTATGGCTCCTAGTTTGCAGTCATCTGCAAACTTTGTTAGCCAAAGACCTTCTGTGTTAGCCTGTACTTCAGAGAAGTAGATACCAAACAGGAGAGGACCCAGGACTGAACCCTGTGGTACTCCACTTGTCACTGGTCTGAAATTGGATTTGGATTCTGCTACTTTCACAGTGTGGGTTCTGTCCGTGAGCCAGTTGGCAGCCCAACTTGTGACATAGGGATTTATACCTAGTTTAGTGAGCTTATCTATAATTCCAGAGTGGGGGATAGTGTCAAAAGCCTTGGTGAGCTCTAGATAAGCTGTGTGAACCCCCTTACCCTTATCTATGGCTTTGGTGACTGCTTCAAAGAAGTCTATCAGGTTTAGGAGACATGATCTGCCTTTTACAAACCTGAACTGGCTAGGGTCCAGAGTTTGGAGATTACCAACATCTTTGTTTATAAGTTACATGATAATACTTCCATGGCCTTGCAGACCAGGCTTGTCAGGCTAATGGGGCGGTAGTTCCCAGGGTCCATCGTGGCTCCCTCTTTGTGGAGTGGGATAACCATCGCTGTGCGCCATTCAGTGGGCACAAAGCCTGAGGTGAGACTATGATTGATCATGGTACTTAGGTAGGGTTCCAGTTCATTCTGTAGTTCATGTAGAACACAGCCTGGGATATTGTACGGTCCCATGGATGCTGTGTTCTTGGCTTTGGAGAGTGTGGTTTTTACACGTGCAGCCATGATTACAGGAACTTTGCATTCTTCTGGTATAGAGATGGGCCCTTTAGGGGGTGAGAGGGAGGTAAAGTTAGCACTGAACCTATCTGCCAGGATGTTGGCAATATCAGTTGGTTTTGTATATTTAGTGTCATTGTGCTGTAACTCAGAGCAGATCTGAGTGCTGCCATTGAGATTCTTGACATAGCTATAGAATGCTTTGTGATTGTCTTTAAAATCAGTGGTGATTTTGTTTTTGTAACTAGCTTTGGAGGATTTTATGAGGGATCTCAGCTTCTTACTAAGGTTGACCAGGGAGTTCCTCCATTCATGGGATATTACTCTTTTTTGCAACAGTTTCTTTCTTCTGTTGTAGAGTTTGTTTATGGCAGAGGACCACCAGATTGGATTCCTTTTTTGGAGGATAGCATCTTGATTCTGTTAGGCATAGCATGATCCATGCACTCATGTAAGTGCTTATGAAGTGCATTTGTGTAGAATTCAGCAGTTGTACCTCTATTGTCTGTCTGCATGGGTGTTTGAAGTTTGCCACTTCTGTCTTAAAAAGCATGAAGTTGGCTTTGGAGAAGTTTTTTTACTGTGGTTTCCCTAATTGGGGTTGGGGGTAGGATGTGGATGTCTAGGGTGATTAGCTTGTGGTCGGATCTGACCAACAAGGAATTGACCTCTGGTGTGGAACACCAGTTGCCCATGTTGGTAATGACCAGGTTTAGGATATTGCTGCCCCTGGTGAGGGTGTGAATAAGTTGATCCAAGGCAATGGAATTTATGAATTCCAGAAAACGTTCAGCAAAAGAGTTGGTACATGAGTAGTTTTCACAGTTAATAGTGGGGTAATTGAAATTGCCCATTATTAGGGTGTTGTGTTGCACCCTAATTCTTTCCAGTGTATCATGAAATGAGGAGTGGGAAACCTGGGGCATGGTGGGGGGTCTGTAGCAAGCTACAATTTGTATTGAGGTCTTGCCCAGAGTTAGTTGCACTTGGATAATCTCAGATGCATTATGCTATGCAACTAGCCTGGAGGTGTGGATATCCTTAATGAATATGGACACGCCTCCACCTTTAGTGCTTCGTTCCGGGTTAGGTGGCCAAAAGGTGTGGTATGAATTATAGCCTGGTAATGCAGGGGTGCTCTCAGGAGCTTTGAACTAGGTCTCTGTCACTGTACAGATGTCGATGTTCTCCATTTTAAGGAGTGCCTCGAGTGAGTGCATTTTGAGGTTTAGACTTCTAGCATTGAGTAGCATTACCCTCAGATTTTGCTTGCTTGTACCTGTTATGGTGGTGAATTTGCCATTTGAACCTTGCCTAAAAAGGCACTATAGGGGTGGCAAGAGCCTTAGATAATATCCGGAATCCCAAGGGCGACAGGTGCAGCCCATCTCTGGCAAAGCATCGTGGTCTGTCGATCATGTCATCCCAGGCAGACAAATACTGGATCCCAAAAAAACAGAAGCATCAAAACAAACTAAATAAATAAATAAAAATGCTGGCAGGCAGAATTTCACAGGCACAAATCACTCAGGTGATGATAAACCAAAGGTGTATTTAATGATAAAAATCCACAAGAAAAACAAATAAAATGTAAATTCAACTTTCTTAAATAATGTTTCAGATCTAACATAGTGTCTACAACATTAAATCTTTTATCAGGTACAAAAGACATTCCCTTAGACAATAAGTCAGCTGTAGTTTCATTTATACATAAAGTAGAATAATTGTGTACTGAAAAGTCTTTTTGGTGGTTAAAAATCACTGTATAGATACCTGCATTTTGAACAGAGTCCACTGGTGTTGGGGTGCTTACATTAATGAAGGAGTCATTAACATTAACATGGTGACCAGAAGGCACTGGTGGGGATGCTAAGCTCTCCAGTTCATGTTCTTTGGCCTGGCCCCCTGAAAAACCTGTGGTCGGTAGCTGCCCTGTGGTTGCTGTCTATCATTGTAATGGCTTTTGTTTCTAATTCTTTCACTTCTCCTGAGTTCTGGGAATTCAGCATCATAGTTTAAAATCACATCGTCAGTCTCTTCAAACCTACATTCATCATTGCCAGTTACTTCAGGAGGGTGCGGTAATTGCTTGTTACTTTCCCCTCATGGGGCTTTAATTTTTTTGTATCAACCAGGAGGTTTAAGGTAGGCCATACCATTAGCATAATCCTGAACATCCCTGTCCAGCTTGTTAAGTTTACCAGCTTTCAGTTTTGTTATGTGCTGATCAATGCAAGTGTAAATCCTGTAATGTTCAAATTTCATGTTGCTATACTCATGATCCTCATGGATGGCAGAGTCTAGAATTGCAAGGTCTTTGAATAACAGTTCCAGTTCACTGTTGTTATGTTTAATTAAAAGCTCTAAAAGGTCGAGCCCATATTTATCAAGTAAGTTAACTAATTCAGTGTACAAAACAGAGTCATGCTGTAAACCTGTAGAAAAGTGCCAGAACCTTAAACCTTTGGGAACCACTTTAGGTCTAGTGCATTCCCTTAGGTAGGCGTTTTCCATTTGGAGTTTCTTGCATCATGATAATTTAACATCAAAATCTTTCAGCTTATCTTGCAAGGAAGGCTATTGTGTCTAATGCTTCTGTTAAATGAAACCCCATTCTGCAACTACTCCTCCAACTGAGGAATGTCCTTGTTAATAGTTTCTGTTAGTCCATTTCTTCCTGCAGCATTCTGACAGCTCCTGTTGTCAGAAAAACTCATTCCTGCCATGCGCAGATGTGTTGTGCCTTCCTGCCTCAATTCACTTTGCTGTGAATCAGAAATGAGGCATAAAGGTGTATTATGAAAGTTAGTAGCATGCTCACTTGCCTCCTCATGCTGATTCGAGTGTGCAAGAGCAGAAGTGGTACCATTCAGTCCTACATGTTCATACAGATGATCCATCCTCTGGGTTAGTTGTAGAATAAGAACAGTAAGCTGTCCAATCTCTGCGTTGTTTCCTTCATTCTCTTTGTTAGCTGTTGGTGTGCCAGATAACTACATGCTGCCATAAGCCATGAACAATCTCAAAAAAGAAGAGAAGCAGCAAAACAAACTAAATAAATAAAAATAGTGGCAAGCAGAGTTTCACAGGCACAAATCACTCAGGTGATGATAAACCAAAGGTGTATTTAATGAACAAAAATCCACAAGAAAAACAAATACATGTAAATTCAACTTTTTTAAATAAAGTTTCAGATCTGACATAGTGTCTACAACATTAAATCTCTTACCAGGCTTTTGTTCCTAATTCTTTCACTTCTGAGTTCTGGGAATTCAGCATCATAGTTTAAAATCACATTGTCAGTCTCTTCAAACCTACATTCATCATTGCCAGTTACTTCAGGAGGGTGTGGTAATTGCTTGTTACTTTCCCCTCGTGGGGATTTAAATTTTCTGTATGAACCAGGAGGTTTAGGGTAGGCCATACCATTAGCATAATCCTGAACATCCTTGTCCAGCTTGTTCAGTTTACCAGCTTCAAGTTTTGTTATGTGCTGGTCAATGCTAGTGTTAATCCTGTAATTTTCAAATTTCATGTTGCTATACTCATGATCCTCACAGGTGGCAGAGTCTAGAATTGCAAGGTCTTTGAATAATATTTCCAGTTCACTGTTGTTATGTTTAATTAAAAGCTCAAAAAGGTCGAGCCCACATTTATCAAATAAGTTAACTAATTCAGTGTACAAAACAGAGTCATGTACCACTTCTGCTCTTGCACACTCGAATCAGCATGGGGAGGCAAGTGAGCATATTACTAATACACTTTTATGCCTCATTTCCAATTCACAGTAAAGTGAATTGAGGCAGGAAGGCACAACGCATCTGCACATGGCAGGAATGAGTTTTTCTGACAACAGGAGCTCTCAGAATGCTGCAGGAAGAAATGGACTAATAGAAACTCTTAACAAGAACATTCCTCAGTTGGAGGAGTGTTTGTGGAATGGGGCTTAGCATCTCCACCAGTGCCTTCTGGTCACCATGTTAATGTTAATGACTCCTTCATTAATGTAAGCACCCCAACACCAGTGGACTCTGTTCAAAAAGCAGGTATCTATACAGTGTTTTTTAACCACCAAAAATACTTTTCAGTACACAGTTATTTTACTTTATGTATAAATGAAACTACAGCTGACTTATTGTCTAAGGGAATGTCTTTTGTACCTGGTAAAAGATTTAATGTTGTAGACACTATGTTAGATCTGAAACTTTATTTAAGAAAGTTGAATTTACATTTTATTTGTTTTTCTTGTGGATTTTTATCATTAAATATACCTTTGGTTTATCATCATCTGAGTGATTTGTGCCTGTGAAACTCTGCCTGCCAGCATTTTTAAATACTGTATCCCCTTAGAATGACAACAGAAGCTTAGCCAATTGTTGAAGTCAATCATTTTGTCCTTGTACTGTGGTATCATTTTGGATGATGGCAGGATGCTACTCAGGCTAGGGTCATACCTGCCTGGGCTACAAGATGTAGCCAAGGGAGGTATGTCTCAGGTCATTCACATCAACATGTACAATGACAGTGTCATATTTGCACTTGTTGTGGAGTGACTTGAGTGCGTATGTTATGTGGCGGATCCTGGCACCTGACAGCCAGCTGACAGTAACTTTCCTACTTGTTTAGCCTGGTGAGTGGAACATCAGTGTGCCTGACTGTAGAGTCCTATGACTAGAGTTTTAGGTATGTTATGCCTTATGGGCTGTGGTTGAGTGGCACACTGAGTTTGGGGGTATGCGTAATCTGGGTTGTGTTGGGGGTGGAGTTTGCTTGCATTTCTGCTTTGGAGTTCCCTGATGCTTGGGCAGGTTTTTATTGAGAGCCTGCACAAATGTAGGTGTGTGTTTTGTGTTTCTATGTGTGTGTTTTGGTGGTGCAGGTTTTGAGGGACTATGTGATGAGTGTGGTGTGGTGCAAGTGTTTACCTTCTCCTCTTGACTGTCTAGTCCAGTCTTGGGTGAAGAGAGTTTTGCTTCCAGTTTGGCTATATAAGTGCATCTCTCACAGGTTGTAGTGTTGGGTGGTAGGACAAGAGGGTTCTCTGTGTAAAGGAGGCAATTGCTGCATTGCCCCAAAATGCCCAGATTCATCAGGTAGACAAGAGAAATCACCGGGAGCTGACCGTTAGACATGCCTGGATATGTGCTTATTTATTAAGTACTAAAAATTGGTTTCCTCTAGACAAGTGAGGAAAGTTGAGTGCTGTAGTAATTTGCAGCTTATTTAGTGCTTACAACGAGTTCTGAACAAATGCTGAGTTCAAAAAAACAGATTTGAGTGCTGAAACAAGAAAACTGGCTAGTTCTAAGAAACAAAATTAAGCTAGAAGGCTTCCCTCCAACACAGAAAGGCTTGGGGGATCAGAAGCCTACAAACAGTCTAGACCACTTACAGGAAAGGCAGGAAACAAGCTTATTTTTTTTTCTTTCCCAGATGTTCTCTTTGTATACAGTAGGAGTGCCTGAAATCAGAATATTATCTCACTGCATTCAGTTGAGTGAGCAAATGAGATGGGCGCAGAGGGAGTATCCAAACACAAATTTACAAAAGGGGCGGGCAATTTCAAAGCAACCAAGATTAACACCAAAGCAAAAAAAGGGAGGGTGGGCGGGGAACTAACTGAAAGAACAGAGTCAAAACTTCCAGTTCAGTTAATATTCAATGCAGCAAAAATAAATCAATTAAAATGCTGTATTATTTGAAAAAAGTGCAGGTAAAAGGTACTTAAATTCTCTTATACATCCAGTTGAATACAGCTAGATCTTAGCCGTCCAAAGCTCTGGTTTTAAGCAGAAAATATTCCAAAATGTACCACTTAAATAGGCAGTACCAGGATATCAATGAATGAGGCTACCCCCGACTGCAACTACTGTCTATGCAGGAATTCTAACAGGCAATAAAATCTAGCAAACACTAAATGAAAAAACAGAGTCAAAACTTCCAGTTCAGTTAATATTCAATGCAACACAAATAAATCAATTAAAATTCTGTATTATTTGAAAAAGGTGCAGATAAAAGGTACTTAAATTCCCTTATACGTCCAGTTGAATACAGCTAGATCTTAGCCATCCAAAGCTCAAGTTTTAAACAGAAAATATTCCAAAATGTACCACTTAAATAGGCAGTAACAGGATATCAATGAATGAGTCTACCACTGACTGCAACTACTGTCTATGCAGGAATTCGAACAGGCAATAAAATCTAGCAAACACTAACTGAAAAAAAAGAGTCAAAACTTCCAGTTCAGTTAATATTCAATGCAACACAAGTAAATCAAAATGCTGTATTATTTGACAAAATTACAGATAAAAGGTACTTAAATTCTCTTATACGTCCAGTTGAATACAACTAGATCTTAGCCATCCAAATCTCAAGTTTTAAGCAAAAATATTCCAAAATGTATCACTTAAATAGGCAGTAACAGGATATCAATGAATGAGACTACCCCTGACTGCAATTACTGTTTATACAGGAATTCTAACAGGCAATAAAATATAGAAACACTAACTGAAAAAACAGAGTCAAAACTTCCAGTTCAGTTAATATTCAATGCAACACAAATAAATAAATTAAAATGCTGTATTATTTGAAAAAAGTGCAGATAAAAGGTACTTAAATTCTCTTATACATCCAGTTGAATGCAGCTAGATCTTAGCCGTCCAAAGCTCAGGTTTTAAGCAGAAAATATTCCAAAATGTACCACTTAGACAGTAACAGGATATCAATGAATGAGACTACCCCCGACTGCAATTACTGTCTATGCAGAAATTCTAACAGGCAATAAAATCTAGCAAACACTAACTGAAAAAACAGATTCAAAACTTCCACTTCAGTTAATATTCAATGCTACACAAATAAATCAATTAAAATGCTGTATTATTTGAAAAAAGTGCAGATAAAAGGTACTTAAATTCTCTTATACGTCCAGTTGAATACAGCTAGATCTTAGCCAGCCAAAGCTCAGGTTTTAAGCAGAAAATATTCCAAAATGTACCACTTACATAGGCAGCAACAGGATATCAATGAATGAGACTACCCCAACTGCAATTACTGTCTATGCAGGAATTCTAACAGGCAATAAAATCTAGCAAACACTAACTGAAAAAAGAGAGTCAAAACTTTCATTTTATTTAATATTCAGTGCAACACAAATAAATCAATTAAAATGCTATATTATTTGTAAAAAGTGCAGATAAAAGGTACTTAAATTCTTATACATCCAGTTGAATACAGCTAGATCTTAGTGGGCCAAAGCTCAGCTTTTAAGCAGAAAATATTTCAAAATGTACCACTTAAATAGGCAGTAACACAATATCAATGAATGAGACTACTCCCTACTGCAATTACTGTCTATGCAGAATTCTAACAGGCAATACAATCTAGCAAACACTAACTGAAAAAAAGAGAGTCAAAACTTACAGCTCAGTTAATATTCAATGCAATACAAACAAATCAATTAAAATGCTGTATTATTTGAAAAAAGTGCAGATAAAAGGTAGTTACATTATCTTATACGTCCAGTTGAATGCATCTAGATCTTAGCTGTCCAAAGCTCAGGTTTTAAACAGAAACTATTCCAAAATGTAGCACTTAAATAGGCAGTAACAGGGTATCAATGAATGAGACTACCCCCAACTGCAATTACTGTCTATGTAGGAATCCTAACAGCCAATAAAATCTAGCAAACACTAACTGAAAAAACAGAGTCAAAACTTCCAGTTCAGTTAATATTCAATGCAACACAAATACATAAATTAAAATGCCATATTATTTGAAAAAATTGCACATAAAAGGTACTTAAATTCTCTTATATGTCCAGTTGAATACAGCTAGATCTTAGCTGGCCAAAGCTCAGGTTTTAAGCAGAAATTATTCCAAAATGTATCACTTAAATAGGCAGTAACAGGATATCAATGAATGAGACTACCTCCGACTGCAATTACTGTCTATGTAGGAATTCTAACAGGCAATAAAATCTAGCAAACACTAACTGAAGAAACAGAGTCAAAACTTACAGTTCAGTTAATATTCAATGCAGCACAAATAAATCAATTAAAATGCTGTATTATTTGAAAAAAGTGCAGATAAAAGGTACTTAAATTCTCTTATATGGGTCTATTATTCTCTTATATGGGTCTAGTCCCAGTGTTGCCAAGTAAAAGTGTCCGTGTATGTGGCTGGGTCTACATCAGGTTGCCGATTATACATGTCCCAGCGGGTCACCGGTCCATGTGGCACAGGCAATAACTGTTATACACATCTGTGACATGTGTTCAACTGTACCCCTGATATGTCACAGCCATGGTGTCACCTCAGTGCCATACCCCGTTGTGGAATATGACTGCAGACCATCCTCGTGATGACACATGTACACCTACAACACAAATGGAAAACATTATGGAGACCACAATCAACCAGTGTTACTAACAGCTATAATGCATCATTGCTGGATGGCTACATTACCTGATATGTATGCATTAAACTTTACTCCTGACAACATGTTACACTGCAGTACTTTGGTACACTGTAGTACAGTCACCGTGTACTTTAGAACCATATTAGCCTCTCCCTGCATCGATATTATGGATGACAGGGATGTGGCACATGTATCATCATATGCACAGGGTGTGTTGTTGATTTGCCAGAAGCCGAGGGTGGGCCATACATTTGACACCGTGTGTGTGGGTGAGGGGTGTAATGAGGTGAACTGGGTGTGGTGATGTGATGTGTGTAGGTATGGGGTTGCTCTAGTTGTGTTAGTATAGTGTGTGGGTATGCATGCACACAGTTCTGCCATGTGGCTGCCCTACACAGGTGTTTATGGACAGCTGCATACCATACCTGGCAGGGTGTGCAGTTCACTGCCTCCGGCCATGGACACGTAGACTGTGCCTGCCAGGGGTTCCATGGGCATGTCCAGGTACATGCCTGGATGTGCTACTCTCCCATGATGATGACTGATGTCCACTGAAACCAGGTCCCTCCTGGGACTGGCCAGAACCACGTGCTTGTGGACTGTTGTAGTGTGGTGTGGACAGCACCCCCCCCACAGTGCCGGGGCTGGTACTGCCACTACGGGAGCCCCTTGGTGTCCTAGCATGTCCACATTGGCTGCCAGCTGTTGGCATTGCTGGCCTACATCCATGCAGCCATTGCCGCACTCCCACTACACATTCAAGCACGGACATACTACCGTCAATGAGGGCCGCCATCTCACCAGGCCATCTATCTATGAGCCCGGTATAAGCATGGATGGCACCAGGCAGTTCACGGAAGTTGTTGCTTGCAGATGTGAGAGCAGCCCTCTGCAGCCTCAGGCCCTGTCTGGTGTAATGTTCCATATGTTTCTGCACGGCCATGACAGCCTGAAACATGTGACAGGTAGTAGCAGTTGTGGCACATCTGCCAGGGGCATGATGACCAGCAGCCCTACCATGAGCACCCTGGGACATCTGCCTATGTGTTGCCCTGCCAGACATCTGGCTATGCCTGCTGTGACCAGACATAGTAGGCATGGTAACCACACTCTCCTGTGCACTGCCACCAAATGCCAGCTGTCCCTCTGCTATGGCCACTGGTGATGGGGTATGTATAGGCACTGAAACTGTGTGCGGGGTTGGGGAGGCTAAAAGGGGGATGTCAAATGATGGCACTGTTTCAGCCTCTGACAACCCTACCTGTGCCTCAACAGTACTATTGTCATCTTTGGTGTCTGTATGGACACCAACATCAGATTGCATGCAGGAGGGACCCTGCCCCACCTCGCCACCTTTGGGGGAAAACAATAAACGCACTGTAATACCTGTACAGCATTGCATAACAGTACCCACCCACACACACACACACACACACACACACACACACACACACACACACACACACACACACAAAACAACCTTAATACCTACCTGTCCATGACTTTACAGACAGTCCCACGTATATTCCCATGCGTACTCCATCCTGCATCAGACTTAGTAACATACATTCATTAATACCACTCATTAATCTTTCATTCCTTTAAATGCCTAGACAAGTGATCACAACACAAGACCTGTTACTCCATTACGTCCTTGACCTGAGTGGAGTGGTTTTACATGGCCTCACTGCTGTCATTCAGTGTTCACCCTGTGTATGTCCGGACATCATGAGCATGGGCCCTATATGTGAGGGCTACTATGTTCACTCCATAATATCATGTACTGGAGTGTCATGTGTATGTACTGCTCATACATGCCAGATATGCTGCTCAATCAGCCTATCACGTGATAACTGTAATATATGGATACACTCTGGTGTTGACTAGTAATTCAAGGCAAAAGAAACAAAGTCACTTATCCACAAACGCAAACGTTTTTTAATATAACAACAAAGCTTTCAGACATAAAAGTCCTTAATCAGTTTTTTCACTGAAAACGCTGCTGAAAGACTTTTATGTCTGAAAGCTTTGTTGTTATATTAAAAAACTTTTGCGTTTGTGGATAAATGACTTTGCTTCTTTTGCCTTGGACTACTTTTTGCCACTTACCACTTAACTAGATACTTGCCTTTGACTTTTATCTGTTGTCTAGTAATTCCCCAATGCATCTGTAGAGCTGCATACGTGGTTTGTCAGTCACCTCTCTGCTGAATGTGATATTAAGGGCATACCTGGTGTCTACCTTCCCTCCCAATGCCTGTTCCATGCTACAGACCTTATTATACTATCAGCTGTCCTGTGATTACATACATGACAAGTATTCCTGGTGTGTCACGTGTCAGTCCATGTCCATGTACTGCACAATCCCAAAGGGAAGTACTGCTATATGAACAACCCCACAATCACACGTACATATGTGGACACCCACACAAACACACATATATGCGCACATGCATCCTACATGCATCAACCTCCCTCCACTTCATCAGAGTGACCATACAGACTAACCACCCATAGAGACACACACATACAGGTGGGGTTCCACAATGATAGTACCAACAGTTCTCCTATTACCCATCTGTCAACATGCATAACATATGGTACACAACAGCATGCAGTGTAGCTATAGTCAATCCATGCTAGCAGCAGTATACATGAGTGTGAAGCATGTGCTGTGTTACTAGGTGATGCTCCTTCCCCTGAATACCACTGCACCCATGTACACAGTATTGCTGTGCACCTGTTCTGCACCCTGCCATGTACTGTGCATCACACCTCACAGGTGTACAACCCATTGCTGAATGTGTAGTACTGTGTCAGATATGTCAGCTTTAATACTCACAGCCCCTATGTTTTTCAGCAACACATACCTGGGATGATATGTGGACAGATGTCATTTGTGAATGCCTGATGTCTGATTTACAGTTCTCAACATCAGTGGACCATGTATGACCAATCCAATACTATTACACTGACAACTGTCAGAGCATACCATGGCTATGGGGAGTGTACAGACCCTTATTGATATGACACACCCTTCCTTGATCTGCCATGAGACCACATCACCGAATATATTAGCAGTACATGAGCCCGATATGTGGCATATGTCCTGCACATTTACATGCAGTGTTTACAGAATGTGTTAGGTGTGTGGAGGCTGACTGTGATGTATACACGGCGTGCGTGCATATGTGTGCACACCCTAATCATGATGGTTTGTTGCACCTATTGTTATGTGTACTACACCTGTCACTACTCCTGTCAGGAGTATACTAGCATGGGCCATCTGCATTACTCAGTGTATCTTCAGTCTGCCCTACACATATCCCCCTAATCTGCATGATTGTAAGGTCTACTCATGTTCACATCCCTTGGTGTTCACACGGTGCCATCACTATTGCTGTGGGGGTAGGGTTACATCTGCCACAGTTCCTGAACCTGACTATGTGCAGATACAGCCATTCTTAGCATCCTTAGGATCCCTGCTGCAGTGCACTGGTGTGTCAAGCTGACACCCCCCACCTTCAGCCTTTTTGCAGATGTTTGAAAAGTAAGGCCTGCACGTGTGTCAGTTTGCAGTGTCTCATACACTGAACACCACATGTTACAGCCTAGTCCCAGCTGATAATGTGGACCACAGTAATACATTATGCCATAGAGTGACTCTGCAACAGTTGCGATTGTACTACTGGTATATACACTGGTGTTGCACTGTATATGGGTGATGTTTCAAACATGTCCCTACTGTAGGCCATGTCTCCCACCATTATGTACCTCCCTGTGGACACATTCCACAATGACAGGATGTTAGTTATCTTGCAGGTGTCTGACATACCCTACCAATGCCACATCATGGTCTCCACTGTGATGCCATGCATTTAACAGCAACCATACATGCACATATACAGCATGCATTCTGGGTAGGTGTGTTAGATGTGTGCATGGAATATACCATAGCCATCACATGCCCAGTGTATTGGCAAGCATCAACATAAACCATACTCACTAGCTACAGGCTGCTGCCTTGGTGGTATACCGGAGGGACCTACATAAGAAGGTGGGAGATGCAAAGTTAGTGGCCACAACTATGGGATTGCTACAGAGTGGGCACAGCATTACAATACATCAACAGTACATGTCCAAAATACTACCATGTATGCACATCTGTTTATCACTACTATGCAGCAACAAACTATATCTATGACATGTCAGATATGCATGATCTACCTATACAGATGCGGATGCATATGCAGCAGTGGTCTACTGGATGTGCCCTGTGGCCTTACCTGCATGCTACTCAGCCAGTGTGTGGGTAGCACCCACCTCCACAATGGTGTCTGGCTGTTGTTGGCTATGCAGACAGGCAGGTGCCACGAGGCTGGCTAGAAGCTCCTCAACATGTGTCAGGGGGGGATGGATGGCACGGTCCCCAACTTGCTAGGTGATCTCCCCAGACTGCAGTAGCATGCCAATGGGCATTGTGAAGCAGGTCAGAACAATAATGCCTGACCTGCTCATAACTGCGGTTATGCAGTCCGACATCACTGACCCTGTGGACTAGGTCATTCCATAGGGTAGTCCACTCCTGCTGCTCATGGGTGGCCTGGCCAAACAAGACAGGGTAATGCTGAATTAGGTGGTTTACCACAATGTCATTCTCAGCAGCTGAGTAAGCTGGGAGCCTTCCATGTGACATCTTGCCTGAATGACATAAAGATGGAAACAGGTGTGAGTAAGTCATACAGTGAGGTTACACAGTTCTTAATACACATCACTGTCACCCCCCCCACCACCATATCAGTGACAACAAACTGTACACACAACTGAGTAGGTATTGCTACAGCTTACCTACCAGTGGGACAGATATCATATTGTACCACACTTTGTGCGATGTGTTTATAGCCATATTCCCTGTGTGGACACTATCATTGCTGGCCTGTTACAGACTATTCACCTGCATGCCATTGTCAGGGCTGCTATGGTTCCATATATGCCTGAGGTATGCTTGCTATGTGATTGCTGCACATCTGACATTTTGTGTTGTTGGGGATATCTATGCATGCTGTTGGACATGTTCCAGGATTGTGTAGACTATTACTACCCACATATCTTCTATAACAGTGATGCAATAGCATGTTTATAGACTATTGGCCAGGAGAACCACCTCTACAAACCCATCTGCCCATGTTACCAGGCCAGATCACATGTGGGACCCACCCTGGGGCCTCCTCATGTACTGGTCCAGCAATACATTCAGGTGGAACCAACTTAGGGGATGTTGTCCCCCCCCAGGGGCACACACAGACATGATCTTGTCCCCCGAGGTCAGGTCCAGGGTTTGTTCCATAGCGGGCTCCACAGGCACATGTGGGATGTGCTATTTCACCTTGAGACAACCAGTAAACATTCACAGGGTCCACATGCTCCTCCTGCTCAGCCTCCAGGCCAGGCACCTTTGGGATGTGGACTGCTGTTGAGAGTAGCAGTGGGTGAGAGGCTTGTTCCCATTATATCCAAATTGGGGCCTATGGGGCTTCCACATCACAGACCACACAAACCATCCAGGGTGTTTACCCACCACGTGTGTCACATACCACCCCTGTAGGCTTTCCTCTATATCTACCAACCTTTACCACCTCCACAACTATACCTGCCATACTTCCCCATATTCCCATTCCATACTTCACAGACAAGTGCAATGTGGTCCCAACAAGGGGTTCACTTGTGACATAAACGTCCATATTGCACACAGTGACAGCTGTAGATATCTGTGTATATTGCTAGGTGTGCTGTTCCCTCACACATAGCATGCGGCACTGTTGTGGTAACATAGGGGAAATGTTTTTACATACATATATCATATCTCCCCCTAAGGAGATCTGAAAGGTTAATGAATCAGAAGAGAGTTGTGTATAATTCAAAAAACTACAGGGGCAGGGGGTGGAGGCTGTTAGGGCAAAGGAATCAAGCTTGGCAATAACTGATACCATTACCAATGTTATGTCTACTTAGACCTACAATGATTTTAACATATTCAACTATTCAAATATTAAAATTGACAAAACTTGGTTCAACCTGTTCTCTAAGGGATTCACTTTTATCCCTAGACAAAAAACTGACATTTTTAGGCTGTTAGTAGACATTAAGTTGTTCATAAGAAAAAAGAATCTGGAATTATTTTTCAAGGGCAACATGGAGGACCCTGATTTATTTAACTTAAGATGTAGAAGTACCTTCAACCCCCCATACACCCTCAACTCAAAAACTTTGAGTTGAAAGTAGAAAAAGAAATTAGAACACTGGTTGCGGAAAAATATATAACTCCAATTTAACACCAGCAGAAATGGCTACATTAAAAGACATTAGTAACAACCATGGTTTGAGAGTGATGAAACCCGACAAAGGTGGGGGAGTAGTAGTAATGGAATCTATTTTGTATGAAGGCAAAATGATGAATCTACTCAATGATACAGATAAATATTCAAGGGTTTCTATCAACGAAATAAATATAGCCCACAGGAAAATTCAAACCACCTTATACGATATGTTAATGGATGGGTCTATTATACATACAAGTTCCTTAATGTGGAGAAACCTAAGATACCCTGTATTTTCGGTATACCTAAGGTACACAAAGATAGTGTTGATCCACCTCTAAGGTCCATTGTATCAGCCGAAGGTTCTATGACTGTGCCTTTAGCCAAATTTGTGGATCAAAAGGTTAAAAGCATTTTAGAAGGTATTAACCATATCTTAAAGGACTCCTGGGATTTTTTAAGGAAACTGCAACCCTCAATTTTTTCTGATAGTTTGTCATTTGGCACAATGGATGTAATAGATTTGTTTGGATGCATTCCACATGAGGTGGGCTTACACTGGTTTGAAGAAATGCTGGTTGACAGTCACAAGTTGGAACAAATTGATTTTAGGAATATACTCACCCTGATGGAAATTGTGCTAAAGAACAACTTCCTATATTTTCAGGGAGAGTATTTCAAACAAGAAAAAGGTGTGGCTATGGGGGCACATTGTGCCCCGATTTATGCCAACATCATTATGGCCTACTGGGAACAAAAATTTCTCTTTAATTCTTCCTTTAGTTGTCAATGGGCCTTATACACCAGATTCCTGGACGACTTGTGTTTTCTCTGGTTAGGAGACTATGATAGTTTCTACCAGTTTTTCCAGTATGTCAATGCGACCACAAGTTTCTTGAAATTTACACAACATTTTGATCAGGACGAACTGAAATATGTTGATGTTTGTATAGGCAAGTTGGATGGTGGATTTACATCAAGGATGCATAGAAAGGATACATTTTGCAACTCTTACTTGCACTACACCAGTTGTCATCCACCTCATCAAAAGAAAGGTATAGTGAAGGGACAGCTTGTGCGTCTCAGCAGGATGACATCCGATAATCATACATTTTTGGAGGAGGTCAATTATCTTAGGGGATTGTTTATTGGTAGAGGCTACCCGCAAGAGTTATTCAATCACATTTTAGAGGAGGTCAATCTCAAAAGGGAGAATACTTTTGCCCCTATATTAGGTAAAACTGTTATTCTCCAACCAGAAACAACAGGAAAACAGACTACTCATAAATATGGGGCTGGTTTGATTACTACTTTTGATGGACAATCTGCCTATATTAGAAAGATGTTTATGAGAGAATGGAAAAAAATTTCCACAGTATCTGATTTAGATTACATCTTTGAAAACAAATTAACTTTTACTTATAGAAAAGGCAAGACTATCAAGAATATGTTGGAACATGGCTCCAACGATAGGTTTACTAACAAGAACAATAAACCTAAGAAAGGGGTATTTAAATGTGGTAGATGCAGTTATTGCACATATTTAACTTGTGGGGATAGTTTTTACTTGAAAGCTAGGGATACAAAGCTCTTCTTGAACACCTTTTCAAATTGCGACACCAAAGGTATTATCTATATTGCCACTTGCAAAAAATGCGATGCATTTTATATAGGGAAAAGTGAAAGGAAGCTCAAGCAGAGAATTTACGAGCATGTGTACGATATTAGAGTTCACAATGAAAAAAATGCACTGTGCAAACATGCTTTGAAATGTGGAACTAATGGATACCAATTCTTTGTCTTGGAGGTAGTACCCACTAACCCCAGAGGTGGTATGTGGGAGACCCTTATTGAGTACCGTGAACTATACTGG
The DNA here is from genome assembly GCF_019279795.1 of Protopterus annectens. Classification (NCBI taxonomy): domain Eukaryota; kingdom Metazoa; phylum Chordata; order Ceratodontiformes; family Protopteridae; genus Protopterus; species Protopterus annectens. The sequence continues at coordinate 939,093,367 of NC_056741.1, forward strand.
CAAGTGGTTTTAGATGCAAGCAGAAATAAGGGGCTCAATGACATGGTATCCCTAGCACCTGTTTTAAAACTTAGAGCTGCAAAGCTTTAAATACAATCTTTTCTATACTTCATGTTTACATTTTAGTTAGAATGTTAAATATGAAAATGTAATTTACTTCAATTTGGTATGTCATTCAAACTATTACAACAAACTTCTTGAAAGTTAAGTTATTAAGGAACACCACTAGATGGTGCTAGACATTATTAGAACAGTATTTGATGCACAAGGTTTATAGTAGTAACTTTCATGAATTTTATAATGTTTTAACAATTTATTTTAATAAATATATATACACAATTTCTAATATACTAAAAGATTTCTAGTATTTCATGGATTTTATATGCAAATAATTGTAAACGTGCATGGTTAAAAAAATTTTTTTTAACTAAAAAATTTCTTTAATAACAAGGCATTTAAATACAAGCTTTTTTAAGTAACTATTAAGATAGTTGACATTGATTGGTTGATTTGAATGTGTATTTGGTAGGGAGAGTATAAAACACAGCTGTTTTTATTGTGAAGTGTTAAGCTGATAAAGTTGAAGACGAAAACGTGCTGTAGTTTGCGTTACTATTTTTACGAAAAATTAAACTTTTTTTCTTGACGTAATATCATCTTGGTTGCTCTTCTCTCGGATGTGGATTCATTTGGGCTCGGTGGCTGTGGTTTTTTGTTTTTTATTAGTTTATTTTTTTGCCACTTGCTGCTTTATTCAGTTTATTGGTTTAAATGGAGCTTCCACCGAGCGCAGATCACTGATCAAGGGGTTCCGAGACAGGAGAGCTTTGCAAACTGATTGGGCAGTTAACGCAACTAGTGGAACTTCTAACGCCCATCAGTCTATCTATGGCTATAAGTGTTTCATCGAGTTTACTTCCAGGGAACCAGGAAGTTATATAACAAACTGGTGCAAGGGTCAAAAATACTGTTCTGAATTCTAAATCTGTGGATATGTGTGCTGCAGAACCGGAGAATGTCGATACTAGCCTTGATGACTTTCCTAACATCATGCTTGATTACTCCAATGAAGGAAACGTTTTAGCAACCAGAACGAGGAGCCAAAGAAGCCAAACGCAGAGGCTGCCAACTAATGGAAGCACTAACAACAAGACCAATACAGGTATCCAAAAATTGGTTACTGACATTTTAAACGCTAAATACGATTTCAGTCATGAGCATGACAAATTTAAATACAATGCAGACTACAGTACTATGCTCAGTGATTTGGACTTTTTTCTGTTAAAATATAAGACTCTTGACATGGACAATTCTTACCTTAAACATTGTTTATATTTAAACATTGTTCCAAAGGGGTTATGGGTGTGCAAATACCCGAACAATGTCTTTGAGGGGACAGAATTTTACAATGAGTTAATTGGTATTTTTGACAGATGTGGCTTTGATGTTATGAAAGCTGTTATTAAAAACAATGAAATGCTAATGGACAAACTGTTTCAGGACATCGACAATATTAACAAAGCTATATTAGGTGATTTGATGTATACTGTTGAAACAGAGAGGGTCAAATATCACAGTTTACTTAAAAATGTTGAATCAAAATGTAAGGAAGTACAAGACAGAAAAAAATGGTAAAATTAGGAGGGACTTAGAGGAATACAAGAACAAAACACACTATCCAAAGCCCAAAACTCCATTTAGAAAAAGTTATGGTAATTGGGCTAGGGAGCAAAATGATGAACAGGTTTGGACTGAAGAGGACAACACTGAGCAGGCCAACGGCAATAATGGTTCCCCCCCCTAAGGAGATCTGAAAGGTTAATGAATCAGGAGAGAGTTGTGTATAATTCAAAAAACTACAGGGGCAGGGGGTGGAGGCCGTTAGGGCAAAGGAATCAAGCTTGGCAATAACTGATACCATTACCAACGTTATGTCTACTTGGACCTACAATGATTTTAACATATTCAACTATTCAAATATTAAAATTGACAAAACTTGGTTCGACCTGTTCTCTAAGGGATTCACTTTTATCCCTAGACAAAAAACTGACATTTTTAGGCTGTTAGTAGACATTAAGTTGTTCATAAGAAATAAGAATCTGGAATTATTTTTCAAGGGCAACATGGAGGACCCTGATTTATTTAACTTAAGACGTAGAAGTACCTTCAACCCCCCCATACACCCTCAACTCAAAAACTTTGAGTTGAAAGTAGAAAAAGAAACTAGAACACTGGTTGCGGGTAAATATATGCACTCCAATTTAACACCAGCAGAAATGGCTACATTAAAAGACATTAGTACAACCATGGTTTGAGAGTGATGAAACCCGACAAAGGTGGGGGAGTAGTAGTAATATAATCTATTTTGTATGAAGGCAAAATGATGAATCTACTCAATGATACAGATAAATATTCAAGGGTTTCTATCAACAAAATAAATATAGCCCACAGGAAAATTCAAACCACCTTATACGATATGTTAATGGATGGGTCTATTGACGGTGATACATACAAGTTCCTTAATGTGGAGAAACCTAAGATACCCTGTATCTTCGATATACCTAAGGTACACAAAGATAGTGTTGATCCACCTCTAAGGCCCATTGTATCAGCCGAAGGATCTATGACTGCGCCTTTAGCCAAATTTGTGGATCAAAAGGTTAAAAGCATTTTAGAAGGTATTAACCATATCTTAAAGGACTCCTGGGATTTTTTAAGGAAACTGTAACCCTCAATTTTTTCTGATAGTTTGTCATTTGGCGCAATGGATGTAATAGATTTGTTTGGATGCATTCCACACGAGGTGGGCTTACACTGGTTTGAAGAAATGCTGGTTGACAGTCACAAGTTGGAAAAAATTGATTTTAGGAATATACTCACCCTGATGGAAATTGTGCTAAAGAACAACTTCCTATATTTTCAGGGAGAGTATTTCGAACAGGAAAAAGGTGTGGCTATGGGGGCACATTGTGCCCCGAGTTACGCCAATATCATTATGGCCTACTGGGAACAAAAATTTATCCTTAATTCTTCCTTTAGTTGTCAATGGGCCTTATACACCAGATTCCTGGACGACTTGTGTTTTCTCTGGTTAGGAGACTATGATAGTTTCTACCAGTTTTCCAGTATGTCAATGCGACCACAAGTTTCTTGAAATTTACACAACATTTTGATCAGGACAAACTGAAATATCTTGATGTTTGTATAGGCAAGTTGGATGGTGGATTTACATCAAGGGTGCATAGAAAGGATACATTTTGCAACTCTTACTTGCACTACACCAGTTGTCATCCACCTCATCAAAAGAAAGGTATAGTGAAGGGACAGCTTGTGTGTCTCAGCAGGATGACATCCGATAATCATACATTTTTGGAGGAGGTCAATTATCTTAGGGGATTGTTTATTGGTAGAGGCTACCCGCAAGAGTTATTCAATCACATTTTAGAGGAGATCAGTCTCAAAAGGGAGAATACTTTTGCCCCTGTATTAGGTAAAACTGTTATTCTCCAACCAGAAACAACAGGAAAACAGACTACTCATAAATATGGGGCTGGTTTGATTACTACTTTTGATGGACAATCTGCCTATATTAGAAAGATGTTTATGAGAGAATGGAAACATTTTTCCCCAGTATCTGATTTAGATTACATCTTTGAAAACGAATTAACTTTTACTTATAGAAAAGGCAAGACTATCAAGAATATGTTGGAACATGGCTCCAACGATAGGTTTACTAACAAGAACAATAAACCTAAGAAAGGGGTATTTAAATGTGGTAGATGCAGTTATTGCACATATTTAACTTGTGGGGATAGTTATTACTTGAAAGCTAGGGATACAAAGCTCTTCTTGAACACCTTTGCAAATTGCGACACCAAAGGTATTATCTATATTGCCACATGCAAAAAATGCGACGCATTTTATATAGGGAAAAGCGAAAGGAAGCTCAAGCAGAGAATTTACGAGCATGTGTACGATATTAGAGTTCACAATGAAAAAAATGCACTTTGCAAACATGTTTTGAAATGTGGAACTAATGGATACCAATTCTTTGTCTTGGAGGTAGTACCCACTAACCCCAGAGGTGGTATGTGGCAGACCCTTATTGAGTACCGTGAACTATACTGGCAAGTGGTTTTAGATGCAAGCAGAAATAAGGGGCTCAATGACATGGTATATCTAGCACCTGTTTTTAAACTTAGAGCTGCAAAGCTTTAAATACAATCTTTTCTATACTTCATGTTTACATTTTAGTTAGAATGTTAAATATGAAAATGTAATTTACTTCAATTTGGTATGTCATTCAAACTATTACAATAAACTTCTTGAAGGTTAAGTTATTAAGGAACACCACTAGATGGTGCTAGACATTATTAGAACAGTATTTGAATCACAAGGTTTATAGTATTAACTTTCATGAATTTTATAATGTTTTAACAATTTATTTTAACAAATATATATATATACACAATTTCTAATATACTAAAAGATTTCTAGTATTTCATGGATTTTATATGCAAATAATTGTATACGTGCATGGTTAAAAAATTTTTTTTAACTAAAAAATTTCTTTAATAACAAGGCATTTAAATACAAGCTTTTTTAAGTAACTATTAAGATGGTTGACATTGATTGGTTGATTTGAATTTGTATTTAGTAGGGAGAGTATAAAACACAGCTGTTTTTATTGTGAAGTGTTAAGCTGATAAAGCTGAAGACGAAAACGTGCTGTAGTTTGCGTTACTATTTTTACGAAAAAGTAAACTTTTTTTCTTGACGTAATATCATCTTGGTTGCTCTTCTCTCGGATGTGGATTCATTTGGGCTCGGTGGCTGTGGTTTTTGTTTTTTATTTTTTTACATACATATATGTTTGTGTCTGTGTTTGTATATATGTAGACGTGCATATAGGCATATATCTATATATGTGTAGATATATATGATGTATATATGCTTATATATATGTCTACACATGGGTATCTGTATATTTGTGGAGATATATATAGATATATACATGTATATATACATGTGTATATATATATATATATATATATATATATATATATATATATATATATATGCATGCCTATATATGGGGTACATTCAGACATCAGGTCCACAATCTCACAACACATTCCTGCACAGCTGCACTGTTCTGCCTTGTTACAACACAGAGAGGTGCCTCATATGGAAACAGCCTGACATTGGGGGGGGGGGTATATGTAGGGCCAGATTGCAGTTAACCCTGTTACACATCTATGGTATTCCATCATGCTACAATATAGGTTACCCTGAGTATCCTGCAAGTGGTGGGTTGTGGAACCCACATGTCCATCATTATTGCATTACTTCCACCACCAGCTATTGGCTGCAGTAATATACATGCTTCCCATTACACAACACACACTATGATGGCTTACATCTTATCAGTTAGTGCTGCTCTGCACAGTTGATGGGTATGGCCCACTACCCACATCGACAGACTCTATTGTCCTTAGCAGTTGTTCAGCTGAACATCACTACAACAACAACACCTTATTGCACATATAAATCATTCCACATTATCTATCCCATTATTATGGACCAAGTACTACAGTCACTTACATCCATATATACTTCAGATACCTGTTGAGGGAATGATGTCTTTCCTGTATAGTTTGCTGGATGGATGTTTTTTTTCTTTTCTGTTGTTTTTTTTTTGTTGTTGTTGTTGCCTTTCACTCTCTCTCTCTCTCTCTCTCTTTCTCTCTCTCTTCCTCTCCAGTAAATGGGTTGAGCTGCTTTGGATAGATTGCAACATGGCTTTTGTAGGTGATGCACATGATCAGGTGATGACCTCTGCACCAGTCTGTGTCCTCCACTTGCTACCTGCATGCAGCATTCTGTGTAGTACTTCCAATTACCACTGTCATGGCAACCCACTACTATAAATCCCTACATCATGTCGGTGTGGTCCCTTTACGTTTCCTGTATGATGGATATCCTTCCTGTGTGTGGGCAGCAGTGTTACAGACAGCCGGTAGCAATACTTCTTACAAGACAACTTGCACACTCAGGCCAGCTACATATTTGTATGAGGTTCCAGAAATACAGACAGAGTGTGAGTAGAGCTGTTGTATGCATTGTATAGCACAGGTGTTACAGGGTTTGTTTGTACATACTAGTTTAACATGGAATGCAGTCTGTATGCATAACTCTCAACTGTCGGCCTATCCATTTAATGGCCAGAGGTGTGCCTGTTTTGTTTTGTCTGTTCACCACACAGATCTTGTGTCAGAAATATCACTGGCAGTGTGCATGTTGAGTGCTATCAGTGCATGGTTACATCCATTTTTGTTTTTAACTTCATATGCCTGACTAAGGGTATGTTGCAGCCTATCTTGTAACACCAGTGACTTGCTTAGTGTATGACAACAGTATTTCAGATATGGGCCTGTGTTCCAGCCTCTGTCCTCCACCTACATACCAGGCTTTGACTATATGACATGCTGTCAGGTGTTGTTATCTAGCAGGCTGTGAGTATGACATGCTGCCATTCCTGCCATCAGTCCACTGCAGTTGTGGCCCCCACACATATTGTGGGGTTGGGTCCATATATGTCCAGCCTTCATCTACACAATTCATGTGTGCGCTTATGCACTCCACAGGCCAGTGTATGTAACAGTGGTATATGGTCCTGTATGTCAGTCTATAGGGGGGATGCACCATAACTAACCTAGGCTGTTACAACATGTGGGGGTATCAGGGGTAAGCTGCCTTACGGTACCTGGATGCACATTACCATACAATGCACATTGGTTATATGCAGGCCTACTGCCTCCTGCCATACAGACTGTTCTGTTTGTCAGTGTGATTGTGATGGTGTCCGTTATGCCTTGTTATGTAACATATACATCCCATTGTGTCAACTGAGGTCCTTATCCCCCTAGAGATTGTGTACAGAGTGTAGATAGAGGCTGTTGGACTATACATCTGCATTACCTACTGTTGATTCATTGTTATCCTGTGGCCCAGTCTGTCTTTACTATTGTACTACTTGAAGGCCTCGGCCTGGACAGCAACATATGTAAACCTTTCCGGACTACTGTATTAATATAACTGTTTCACAGAGGGGCAGCTATATGGCATGGCATATACAACTGTAATAGTACACAAATAAAACTTTCCCATGTATGCAGATCTGTGTGTGGTGTTATATCCTTTGACCTGTCCATGGGTATATGTTGCAGGCAGCAATTGTCATTTTTATGGGAGCCTCAAACAGTGTCCAGGTGGTAAGGTGGCAACTGTAGGCATAGTGGGTATTCCATATTGTGTGCACCTTCTACATATGCATCTTCCTATACATATCTCTGTGTGTGTATGTGTAGTTTTATATATATATATATATATGTATATATATATATGTATATATATATATATATATATATATATATATATATATATATATATATATATATATATGTGTGTGTGTGTGTGTCTGCATATATGTGTCTGTGTATATGTATCTGTTCTGCATGATATGTTACTTATACCAGCCTGACATCGTACAGATGGGATGGAGTACTGTTAACATCTTGTGCCTATGTTGTGTCAGGTTATGGTTATGGGATTTGCTACAGTTGGTATTGTATTGCAGGGCAGACATGTTTGGCTGTTGGGGGGGATATCTATACGTACAAGACATATGTTGTTTGGACCCCCTCACCCCCATTAATGGTGCATGTGGACATATATGTTTTTGTTATGTTCTCATATATCTATAGATATATGTCTGTATATACATATATAACTATATATTTATGCTTACATGTAGATATATATATATATATATATATATATATATATATATAGATGTATGCATATGCATATATATATATATATATATATATATATATATATATATATATATATGTTATATCTATTTAGATATAAATATATATATAGACACACATACATCTACATGTTTAAATACATTTCCTGTACTGTTGAATGACTATGCTGGATGATATGTTTGTGAAAATATCAGGGTTATGTATATCAGACATGGCTTAGTGGTAAATCACTTTATCTATCTCGTGCAGGGTACCGGGTTTGAGTCTTGCAGAGGCTGTTTATTTTGTTGCTGGGAAGAACAAGGGCTGTTAGTTAAGAGTGTTTAAGGCACTTTTAATCAATTGTAGGTGGGTTTGCGTGGAGGTAAGCACTGCTAACTTCCGGTTACAATTTCTTATACTGGTTTAGCTTCTCAGTTGCTTAATCTGTGTAGGCATTGCTTAACCCTGCGCAAACAGGCTTAAACCCGCTTACTGCTGCTTAAAAGTGCTTACTCCCACTTACTCCTGTGCTAATTTCTTTAAAAGAAAAGAAAAAAGGGTTGATAGGAAAGTAGTGAAAAAGGGGCACAAAAAGGGAAAGATAGTAGGGAAAATGGCTAGGGATATAAAGGAAGGGTGTAGGGAAGGTCTATAGCTGCCCATTTCTTCTACAGCAATAGCTGTGCATATACACTAAATTTGATGGTAGATTTGGACACTCAAACCCCTGAGAGAGGGGTGAGGAAAACAATAATATGTTGTGATGCCAATTAGACCAGATTACATGTGTTCAGTGGACACATGTGCGAAATGGACTGCTGTGTATGGGGCGTGATTTTGTTTGGGAACAGATTGCCCTTTTCTTTTTTTTTCAGGTGAGAGTGGGATGTTGGGGAGGGATAGTAGGTATATTTGGGGAGGTAGGTTGGGTAGGTTAACTGACAAGACAGACAAAATGCATATAGGGATGGTGTATGACACATGTGGGTGTTAAACATCTTGATGGGGAGGGGTGTTGAGAAATCAGAAGCCCATGAACCCCCAAGTGGAAACAGTGCGACTGAGTTCCCCACCCATGGGCAGTCACCACGGCACCTTCACATTCCCGAAGATGGCTGTGCTGGGGGCTGAGTCGGACAATCAGGCTGACCCTCTTAGTCACGACATGCTTCCCTCGAGCTGGCATAGCAGATCTCCGACCTCCCTGCGGAGCTCGCTATGCACCACAACCAGAACTTGGTGATGGGTGACAGGTTCCTGTCCTCAGCCGCTCCCGGGGGGGGGGTGAGCCCCATCCCCTGAGATGGTTCCACCTGAAGGTGGTGCAGGACCAACGGATGAGGAGATCCTGGGTTGGGCCCCAGACGTGCTGGTGCCCGGTGCCACTGCCAGCTGAGGTGGGACAGGTGGGCCTGCTGGGACCAGCATTCCCATACGTACTATGGTGTTTATTTTTTATCAACATATGTGTGTTAGTAATTGTCAACACATTCCAGGGTTAGATATAACAGCATGCATAGCTATTCCCATTAACCAAGACACCAGATATGGAACAGTTGCATAGCAAACAGAACACACGCATATATGGGACCACAGTGGTAATAACAACAGCATGCCGGTACATTGATGGCACCATGCCACCAGTGTTGAGTAGTTCAGCGTAGCACATGCAAAGAAACTGGACTCTGGCCACATCTTGACCACATACAGGTGAACCGGAACATATGTAGACTATTACCCTCTTCAACCTTTAGTGACTTACAACACTCTTATACAGTGTGGGTGACAGTGATGAGTAATACCTTATTATTCAGAGCAACTGCAACACTAACAATGCCATACAATACCAAAGTAAACAGTACCAGTACAGGGTATCACTCATTTATTTCTGGGCACAGTGTTCGTATCTGACGGACCTGTGGGAGCAATGTTTGTTAGCACTACCTGAATGCTGCCACAAAAAGTACCAGATTCCACATTAGTATTATGCACTTGCATCTCACTCTGTTACTGTACACACTGTGGTCCCAGCTTGACAACATGGGGTGTAGATGGGACATACTTGGCTTATTACTCTCATAACAGTTTGGGAAGTTGCTAGAGTGACAGGTTTGTTTTTATAGATGTGTGACAATTGGTTATATTTCTTGTTTGCAGCCTATACATCTGGGATCATCCCACTGATTTCCCAGGGGGACACAGTGACAGGCAGCAGATATGGACCAATTTACTGGACATTCTGGACATATTTGTACAGTTGTGGGATATGATTATGTATGCAGACTACTACCACTCCCAGGATTCGAAACATGGCTGTGTGTGCTAAAAATACAAGAGTTCACATCTCAGTTGCATGTGCTATTCGGATTTTGTTGTTTATCTTTTCACTGTTTTCTGTCTATGTCTCTCAGTTGTACTAGCTGACCTCTGGGGATTACACCAGTCACATACAGGCATCCCTACACATTTTTTTATTTATGTTGCACAGTGTGGGTAACAGTGCTTAATACAACAGTACTATTAAGTGATTGCAAATCTACATTACTATATGATACCAGAGTAAACACATGCAGTACAGCAGTTAGACCTACATTGTCAGGCTATTGTGCTTTGATTTACATACAACCTATATGAGACTCTTCCTGTCATATTCTCTGGTGTATGCAGTACTTACCTTAAACAATACATGTTTTATACAGGCAATTAACTTACTTATACTGTTAGATTTATTTCCTATGATAGTACATGCAAGTTTATTACTAACCTGCCTCATGTCACAACCTCTCAAGCAACATCCATGGGCCTCCTGGTTCACAGCCCGCTCATTTGCCACTGTGAAGGACATAAGAGGAATATTTGCCATACCTAGCCATAATATACATGAGCTGGCAATTATTAAACAGGTAGTGAAGTGATATTTACACACTACTGGGACCTTCCCTGTCGACCTAGCCTCTTGTATCCACTGATCCAAGAGATCCCCCTTTTGCTGCTTCACGTCGGCCTGCTCAACAGTTTGGGGTATGCCAGTGGCACTGATGAGGTCATGAGCAAGATGGTCTCAGGCTTCTTCTTTATATTGGGAAACCTGGTACTGGCCCTGCAGCAGTCTCTGCTCATGGTCTTTGACAAGGAGTAATGCCATGACTCTGGATTCTTGGATGCCCCAGCACTGCTCCCAAAAGTACACTCCCTCTCCCATTCCAGACATGGTGCCTGCAAGGGGAAGCTATAACCAGTTATGAGATGTATTCCTGCCTGTTGTGTTTAAATAGAGCTGATTTCCTGCACTTTGCCATGATTGGACAGTTTTGAAAAGGCTAAGCTATGGGCAAACCTGCTTACCTAAGGTTGGCATTGTTTAAAGGGGTATACCAATGGGCAAATTGAGTTAGCTGGCCTACACATTGCTTACACCTACTAAGCTGGCCTGTGCTATGCTTAGCATTGCTTAATATTTACTTTGCATTATATTTGATTTTTGGGATTGATTTATTATTCATTCATTGCATGCTATCTATATATATATATATATATATATATATATATATATATATATATATATATATATATATATGTCTGGTATCCATGATTCATGTGTATGTACACTGTATGGGGTCCTTGTGTTTATTAGGGGACTTCAACACTTTATTACAATCACACCTCACATCTGGGCTTACTGCAGTACTCCAGTTCGCATTTTTATGTTATGTAGTAGGTTATAGAACATAAGGCTGTATATAGATTCCTTTCACATGTTCAGTTTGATTTTATATAGTGAGGATTTGTTTGGTGATACCTCAGTTTCATGTACTGATGTGATGGTGTAGTGGTTAACTACTGTGACAATAGTGTACAGGGTCCTGTGTTCAAGACCTGCAAAGGCTGTTTATTTTGTTTCTGGCCAGAAGACCGGCTGTTGCATAAAGAGTGATTAAGGTACTTTTAAGCACTTGTAAGTGGGTTTGCGTGGGTTTGCAGAAAGGTAAGCATTGCTAACCTCCAGTTGCATATGCCTACAGAGAGTTAGCTTCAATATTTCTTAACCTGTGTGCGCATTGTTTACCCCCGCACAAATAGGCTTAAACCTGCTTACTAGTGCTTATATATGCTTACTCCTGCTTACTACTGCTTAATTATGCTTACACTTGCTTACTAGTGCTTATTCCCTCTTACCACTGCACTAATTTAGACAGTACTGTCTAATGGTTCTTGGGAAGGTGGGGGATTTGGAAGCTGTATGCAGTTATCATTCATTACACTTTTTACCTTACATTTGTATCCCTGATTCCTGTGTCCATATACTGTATGGGGCACATGTGATTATCTGTGGACATTGCAGCATTATGACACTGAAACCTCACATCTGAATTTAATGCAGTACTTCAGTTTACCAATATATGTTATTTAATAGATTATGCAACTAAAAATATTGGTCATAAAGTGATTTGACATGGAAAATGGAATGTGCTGCAGTGGGACTCAAACCAGGAATAACTGCTCGTAAGGTGAATGCTCTACCACTACACTATTGCTGTATTGCTTCATTTGCATTATCTTGCTTTCTATCCTCTTGTGCCATTTAACCTGCATTAACCATAGCTAAGCAATGGGCAAACCTACACACCTACGGTTAAATTTCATCTGTTTCATAAAAAAAACGATATTTGTGGTTTTAACTATTGCTCTTGTACACGTGGGGAGATGTTGTTGGGGGGATGCATACCCCTACGAGCGGTCTCGCTCATTCTTTTCAGACTTGTCTGCTGTTCTTCATTGCAGGGGCATGTATATTCTGAGAGCTTTGCTCTCAAACATGCCCCCTGCACTCTCACATGCCCCATGTAAGATTAAGAGCTCAGGCAGATCACCTTCATTAATATGCATGGCTCGCTGCTGTTACGCTCCTAAATGTCCACTTCCGTGCAGGACTAATCTAGTCCTGCATGGAAGGATAGTAAATCTAGGGAAATGTGTATGCCACAGCAAAGTTATTTAATGGAAACATACAGTACAGCCTAAAGAAGCATGCTGTAAAGTCTTCCAAAACACACGAAAAACAGTTACAATTTATTTTCTTTGAGAATAGCATTGAGGAATTCAAAACTAAAGTTTGTCTCACAGTGGTTTAGAAAACTCTCTTGTATGATATGTCAGATAAGGTGTTAAGAGAGCTTAGAATAAATACAGAATGAAAACTGGTTTCATATAATCAGAGTACTGTAAGTCAATATTCAGTCTCTGTCTCTGTTTTTATTTAGTTGCCTATTACTAAGGCATTTACCAGCAAACCAACATTTACTCTGGTAATATTCCTCTTATTTTGCAATGCCTCCAGGATGGAAGTCTTGAATTGGACTGAGAGCAGCAGTGTTACTGCACAATACCAGCTCATAAGATGCAAATTTCCATTCTGTGTTCTCATCATTACAGTGCAGTATAGTGCCATTACTGCTTAACATTAAATAAAAGCTCTCAGGATGACAGACTGCTTTCTCAAAGCCATTTTTATTTGTCTGTTCCTCTGCTTATTAAACAAGTTTAGATTTTTCTTAGCAGCAGTTTATTTCCTTCTAGTCGCTGCTAATTAGAACTGTTTTATGCCTCATCCTTGCATTCTTGAACTCTGTTGTTTTTGACTGAGAATCCTCTTGAGGAGGACTATTACAAATATTCACCACCCCTCCTGTAGAATAAATAATTTAATGTCTTCCCTGAGCCAGTTAACTTTTTATATATCTTTCATAGGATCATAGGATCATAGGAAGCTACTAGGATATTGGCCCTTAGGCCCTTATAAGACTAGCCAAGAGTTTAGCCCATGCATAGACAAATCAGCACCCAATGCCTCTTTCCACCAGGAACACGGGTGGAGTCCCAGGGATGTATTTTCTATTTCCCATCCAGTTATCCAGATTGCGCTTAAAAAGGGGTAAATAGGTACTCTGCTTGACATGGAGAGGGAGTCTATTCCATAGATGGGGAGTCTTTGGGACACAAATCTGTCTCGCCAGCAAGTCCTATTGATGTCACAGGCCAGATTGAGGCCGTTTGTGTGGGTTACTCGAGTGGAGCTTGACTTGCGGATATGCAGCAGTCCCATCAAGACGGGGTATGAGATTGCCTTGTATGCCAGATAGAGGTTATCTCTGGGGAGTCTGTATGAAACAGAGTAGAGGGAATAGGGCTTTTAGCCTATCTGTGTATGGTAGATTTTTGAGGCCCTGGATTCTCCTGGTGAGGAGCCTCTGTGGTCTTTCCAGCTGCTGCATGTGTTTTGCGAGGTACATGCTGAATGGGGCATTGTACTCAATAATGGACCTTATAAGGGAGGAATACAAGGAATTATAACCTCCTTGTCCCTGGATGAGATACCCTTACTTATGAGATGGGCCATGTAGAAAGCTTTCCGTTCAACAGAAGCAACATAGTGGTCAAAATTCAGCCTGCTATCAATCTGGGTGCCCAAATCCCTCACGACTGACTGCATGCTTAGAACATTGTTATTAATGTGATAATTTGTGGTGACATCTCTCTCCCCAAAGAGGATGATGTTGCATTTTTTTGTATTCAGGTTGAGGCCATGTTTCTGGCACCAGTAATTTGTTTGGTTGAGACTCCCTTTGGAGGATGTCCACGTCACTAGGGGAATTGATGACAGCTCCCAACTTGAAGTCATCTGCAAACCTGGTCAGCCATAGCCCACTGGCTTTGGCCTGTACCTCAGAAAAGTATATTCCAAATAACAGGGGCCTCAAGGCCGGACCCTGAGGTAGACCACTCAATACGGGTCTACTGCTTGAGGTGGCTTCCCCGATTTTGACTAGGTGGGTTCTATCAGTGAGCCAGTTGGCTACCCATCTGGTAACATATGGATTGATGCCTAGTTGAGAGAGTTTATCTATTATGCCCAAGTGCGGAATAGTGTTGAAGGCTTTGGCCAGGTGAAGGTAGGTCATATGCACTGTGTTCCCCTTATCCATGGCTTTGGTGACTGTCTCAAAAAAGTTAACAAAATTTAACAGACATGACCTCACCTTGATGAAACCAAATTGTGTGGGATTGAGTGTTTGGAGGTTGCCAATGTCCTTGTTTATGAGGTCCAAGATAATCCATTCCATGACTTTGCAGATCAGGCTAGTTAGGCTGATGGGTCTATAATTTCCCTGATCAGTGGACAATCCACCTTTGTGTAAAGGGATGACAGTGGCCGTCCACCACTCAGCTGGGACAAAAATGGTACTCAGGCTTTGTTTGAATAGGGCGCCTAATGGTGGTGCAAGTTCCTGCCTGAGTTCATGTAGGATGCAGCTTGGGATATTATCAGGTCCCATGTAGGCTGTATTTTTTGCCTTTGAGAGAGCAGTGATGACCTGACCCCTAGATATAAGGGGAAGGGGGCAGGTACTGGGAATGTCCTGATTTACTGATGGGAGGACAGAGGGGTGAAAGTTTCACTGAATCTGTCAGCCAGCAAGTTTGCTATATCTACGGCATTTGTATATGTGGTGTCCTTGACCACCAGTTTTGAACAGATCTGGGTGCTACCTTTGAGATTATGGGCATATGTGAAGAAGGCTGTATGAAATCTGTCAACCAGCAGGTTTGCTATATCTACGGCATTTGTATATGTGGTGTCCTTGACCACCACTTTTGAACAGATCTGGATGCTACCTTTGAGATTATGGGCATATGTAAAAAAGGCCTTATGACTGTATCTAGTAGATGTGGCCAATTTAGACTCAAAGTTTGCTTTGGAGGATTTCACTAATGCTCTTATTTGCTTGTTTAGGCTAAGGAGAACTTGCTTCCAATGGGCACCTGCTCCTTCTTGGTCCTGGACAGTACTTTTTTTTCTTTTGTTATAGAGTTTATTTATTACATATGTCCACCAGACAGGTTTAGTCTTCCTTGCGGAGGATGATTTAGTCCTATCAAGTATTCCTGATTCCATGCATCTATATAAATGTCTGTAAAGTAATTTGGTATAGTTTTTGATACTGGTGCCAGTTCCCAGACAGGGGGAGGCAGCTGTGAAGCTGTTTATACCATCCCTCAGGCGGCTGTAATCAGCTTTGGAGAAGTTTTTTTTGATTGACCCTAGGTAAAGGGGGGTCAGAGGAGATGGTGACTTCGAACATGACCAATTCATGGTCGATCTTACAAGGGAGGATGATACCACAGGGATGCTGCAGTGGTTACTCATGTTGGTTAATACCAAGTCCAAGGTATTATCTCTTGTGGGGGTATGAATTAGCTGTTCCAAAGCATTTGCATTGACAGAATCGAAGAATCTCTGGGCATTTGTGTTCTGGCAAGAGCAGTTCTTCCAGTCTATGTTTGGGTAGTTAAAGTAACCCAGGATCATGGTAAAGGGTTGAATCTTGATAGATTCCAAGAGGTCTAGATATGCAGTTTGGGCATCTTGGGTCAGATTTGAGAGCTGATTGCTAGCTATGATTTGTATAGGGGTCTTGTCAATAGTTAACTGCATCTGGAATGTCTCCTGTGTGTCATACTGTTTGACCAGCCTGGAGGTGTGTATGTCTTTAATATATTTTGAAACTCCACCTCCTTTGGCTTTACTACCCACAGTTTGGGGTCTGAATGTATGATAGGATGATTAACCAAGTAAGGCTGGGGTGCTTTGTGCAGCTTTGAACCAGGTTTCTGTGATTGCACAGATGTCAGTATTTTCCAGGTTTAGGAATGCTTGCAATGAGTGCAGTTTCATATTTAGACTCCAAGTGTTTAGCAGGGTGACCTTTAATTTGTGTTTTGTTGAATTTTTTATGTTGGTAGTTTTAACCTCATCACTTTTCCTAAAAAAGGCGCTATAGGGGAGACAAGAGCCTTTGCCAGAATCCTGAAGCCAAGGTGAGACAGATGCAGGCCACCTCTGGCAAAGCATCATGGTCTGTCAATCATATCTTCCCAGGTTGTCAGGTACTGGATCCCCTTGAAATGACACCAGAAACTAAGCCAGTTGTTAAAGTCAATTATTTTCTGTTAGTACTGAGGCATCATTCTGGGTGATGGTAGAATGCTGCCTAAGGCTAGGGACATACCTGCCTGGGACACATATTCAGCGAGTTCAATCATGTCTCTCTTCATATAGTCCAGGGAGCTACATCTCAAGAAATTCACACCAACATGGACTATGACAGAGTCATAACAGTACATGTTGTTGAGAGGCCTGAGTGCATGTGTGATATGGTGGATTCTTGCCCCTGACAGGCAACTAACCATGACTTTCTCCTTAACCAGCCTGGTGAGAGGCACATCTGTGTGTCTCACAATGGAATCACCTATGACTAATATGTTGGGTTTATGGTTAAGCCTTAGTGGTTGTGAGACACTGGTATGTGAACTATGCATGGTATATGGTGTGGAGAGCTGTGGAGATCGCATGTGTTTTTCCTTCTGAGGTTTTTGCCTCTGAGGTCTCCTTTGTTTGGGTATTTTTTTTGAGGACCTTCACATATCTGGATGTGTGTTGTGTAGGTGTGGGTGGTGTTTGAGGTATAGTGATTGTGTTGACAACCTTCTCAGTGCCAGATATACTGGCTTGTGAGGGAGAGAGTTTGGTCTCTAGGTTCCTAATATAATTGCATCTCTCGCAAATTGTATTCCTAGGTGGTAGTAGTAGGTGGTTTTCTGTGCACATAAGGCAGGTGCCACACTGTCTCAGGATGCCCATATCAACCAGACTGGCAGGAGAAACTATAGAAAATTGTCTATCCATATTTTTCAGAATCTGAGAGAGAAGGCCAGGGAGAGCTAAGGGGTTAGCCTAAAGTCCAAGTGCTTAAACCAAAACTAAGAGGCTTAGAATAACACAATTTAAACAGGCTATAAACAAGCAGTAACAAATGTTTTAAACAGCCTTACAGGACAGTATCCAATTATACCTTTTTTTGGTACAGTCATGGTATTTGAAGTTACTGATATGTCCTTGCTCCACCTTATCTCTTCAGGTATATGCATACTAAGCTATTCCAGCATTATTTTATAAGCTTCTTGTGCAATTCTGCAGCATTCTTCTTAGTTTCCTCCAAGCTGCTTTTATACTGCTTAAGCTGCTATGGAGATGAGGTCTCAACAATACAATTAGTACATCTAAAGGTTCATAGGTTCTTACAAGGTATGCAATGCAAAGACCATTAAAGGTCCTATCTTATATTTCCAATTGCCCCAAAATCGCTATCTAGTCAAGACACTTGATCTAGGTCTAACACTTCACAAATGAAGGTGGAAAGATTCAAACCCTGTACCCTTAGCACAGAAAGCAGCTCATTCATTAATAGGTTAGAACCTTAACCTTCTGTGCTAACTGCAGCTAATTCCTTCTCTCTACAGCTGAGGTCCCTTGTTGTGTACTTTTGTCTCATGTTGCATATTTACTTTTAATTATTTGAAATGACTAACCCAGGTCCCTTTCCATATTTGTTGTTGCCATTGTTTTCCTTCCAGATGTATTTTCCTTTCATCAGATTTGCATTTTTGGATACATTATTTGGCATTTTTTTCTTTAATTTAAGGTCACCATTCATTGTGTATTTCCCCTTCCGGTCAAGCTTGCTCACTAACCATGACACTGGTGGAACAGTATCATTCACATTGTAATGTAGACCTTATTTGATGTTGCTTATAAAGACACAGAAAATGAAAGTCCCCATTCTGGCACATGTTTACCATTCTTTATTCTGTCTTCTGACTAGACTCAATTTTCTCAAATTTTTCTGTGAACGTTTCACTCATGCTGACACGCCACAACTCACACCTTCTTTTTGAATGTTAATCAATCTATGATGCTATTCTCTGGTACCATTTTACTTTGCTATATTAGTGGATCATATATACCTGGAGTCATTTTCTTTTATAGAATGCTACATATTAGTCAAATAAGTCCACTAAACCTTTCTTGCAGACTTTCCTGTTGTGCATTCATAATACACTCCATCCCTGTGCTCCAGTGGCTTCCAGACATTCTGAAGGGTTTTCATTTACCAAAAAGTTCCATGATTTCTGTACAACGTTAACCTGGCAAGTTGAAGCATCTGTCATCTTCTTGCACCCACTCTTATAAAAAGGATAAGCTTCTATCATCTTTAATTGTTTAGAAACATTATTCTCCTCCAGTGATTACCAGTTCTTCCCTCATTTCACATAAGAATAAAAAATAGGCTGAATTTGATTAGTATTCCTCTTGTGCACTTTTATGTCTAGGAATTTGCATGAGCTTTATTTATTCTGTGGTATTTATTATTTTGATTTATTCTATTTATTCTGTGGAAAAAAGTGGAATAATCCCCCAAACCAGCAAGCTAGTTCCAACCTAGTTATAAGGGACCCACTGGGTAAACCTACACAGTGCCTGTGACCCGGGGCTAAGAAATCAGATGTTTGACTGATTCTTAATAACAGCCTACCTTGTTGAGGTGACACTCTTTGGGCCTTCAGTGTAATACCAGCTTCAGTTTCTGTACTGGCATCCCCTTCTTTGCATGCTTCTTATAGCATCCATGAAGTCAATAAGTGTGCCTAATTCATAGACAATACCTATTATGTGCCTGCATGAAATATATTGTTTGGAGCTACTGAAGAATGCAGGTCAGTCAGTTTGCAAGGGTGCCTGTGTGTGCCTGATGATTATGAGGTCCTTGTTGTTGTTACATGTCTTTCCTTGTGGACCCAGATGACCTCACATTTATTGAGGTCTATCAAGCTTTGGCCTCAATCCTGCTCTCCTTTCCTAATATATTCTATAGAGGAAGAAACCATTAATCTCCCTGGCCATTCCCACTTTACCAGCATTTAAGGTTATTATTGTGAAGCCTGCCAGCCCAGCAAGATAGAATTTTGTAAATAATTATCTGTCATTTGTGAATAGTAATATGATTTGTATGCTTGCCTTAGAAATGCAAGAAAACTATATGTTCTGTACTGAACTTCAAGATTGTAACCACAGTGCACCCTCCTGGAAAAGAGCAGAAATGTATATAAAGTACATGCCTATGCAAATGTAAGTGTTAATGGTAAAGGCTGGAATACACAGAGTTAACTTGCAAACTTTAAGAAAATAAGTGGAAATTGTTTATGACTCTTTTATCTCTGTTTCAGCTCAAAGCAGACATAATGCCTAGAGTTGTAGGCTTTCCTATTGTCTGGAAACAGAGGTAATTGCAGGTTTCAAATGTAAAGGTGTTTAACAGTTTTATGATTTCCAGTTCCAGGCAAGTTTCTAAGAGATAAGAGTCAGCTTCTAAGAGATAAGTATTTTTGACACAGGGATGCTAAATTTTAAGTTTTGGTTAGCCTGGAAACTGAAAGCAGAGGTGTCAAATAATTATGTAATCTGAGATAACCCAGCAGAAATGTTTAATAGTAATTTAAGAACTATCTCAGAGACTGAGTCAGTGCATTCTGTATCTTGTCTTGGACCTGTAAACATTCATTTAGCACTTGTATCTGCTTGGCTCTGTAAGTAAGACTTAGATCATAGCATCTTTCTCTAAGAGATAGAAAGGAAAATAGTAAGATCAGTCTTGCTGTTTTCTGTATTTATGTGAGACTGACCTGCAATGTTGTTTTAAAGTATGTCCTGTGATTCTGAACTCTGTTGTCACTGTGTTGAGTTATTAAGTATTGTATTGTTCTTTTATTATTTATTATTAAATGCATTTCAACCTTTTAATTGTGGCTGGTTCTGTTTAGAGATATTTAAGCTCTTAGAGTACTTGCATAAGTATTTT
Source organism: Protopterus annectens (assembly GCF_019279795.1). Classification (NCBI taxonomy): domain Eukaryota; kingdom Metazoa; phylum Chordata; order Ceratodontiformes; family Protopteridae; genus Protopterus; species Protopterus annectens. The sequence continues at coordinate 939,113,939 of NC_056741.1, forward strand.
ATGACACTGTATAGGCCACTCCTAAATAGCCTTAGCCTTGATCACACTTACAATTTGGATAATAGTAACATTAAACAGTAGAATTGGTCACCCTTTGTAAGGCCCTTATGGTAGCTGATAAGTAGTGTTGGGTGACAGTGATTCTACCATATAGTCTGAGCAGAAGGGGGCATAGCTAGTGAACCTGTGCCAGCCTTCCACAAGAGTGTCTGTGTGTTTGTATATAAATCAATCCAAAGTGTGTGTGTGTCAGCTACTTTGGTAGGGACACAAAGCACTGGTTAGGCAGAGAGGGTGCTGGAGGTTTTGGCTTGACAACTCAGCTGAGATTCTAACCCTATAGCTGTGCCAGTGGGGAGTCTTAATGGGGATCTGTGAGAGAGGGAGAAACCAGCCCCAGACTGACTGTGATCTCTGTGTGTTCTTAGGGGAAATTGTACCTTACTGTGTGTGTACTTATCATCATCCCAATGTGCACATCCCTCACTGGTGTTAGTGGTGAGAATTGAGGCTTCTTGATTACTGGGCCAGTGCACGTGTGTCACAGTTATCTTTAAATCCTGAAGGAACAGTCACTCTGTTACAGCAGTCCTGAGAGGGTCAATGCCCATTTATGACACCCTGACCAGTGGTTTACAAATAAAGCATACCACAACTGACTCCTTTATGGTTTCTGCATGTCATTCATAGTCCCAGGGGGATTTCTCCCCTGCTGTTTTCCAAGTATTCTAAATCTTCACTTTTCTATGACAGAATGTGTATTCTTCTACCATGTGTGTACTCGTATATGTCTAAGTCTGCTCAAATTCCAGTCCTTATTGGTGAAATTAGCACTGAGAAAACTCAAAGGGGGCTATAATCTAGAAAGACATCTTCCAGACACTAGCTGCAGTAGCTTTCAGGCAGCCCACTATAACTCAGACTGTGTAGATTTGCTGGCTATGCCTCCAGGCTTGGACATGTTTCTGTGTGGACTTGAATAGCTGAGATCATCCTCCCTTTCAGTACTGGCTCACATGCTACATTCTAGAGTGTCCTTTCAAGGATGAAGTCATTTTTGGTCATGCCTTCCAGAATCTGGTTAATGATTTTCTTAAGATGAATCAAATTCCTTCCTTGGTAACAATACTACTTTCCCATTTTGCCCCAATTTATTCTTCCAAAAACATGAAATCATTTTGCCACCCTAACATCAAAAGGAAGCATGTTTTTATAATTGCCTCCTATCTAGTTACCAAGATATTCTCTCTACCAGCAGCTTTAATTTAATGCAAACTTCACTCTATGCTTGCTCAGTGAAGTAGAGCTCACTTCTCACCCCAGCTAGGAGAGATATCCTTTTGAGATCAATGGAATTGGTTCTAAGGCACCTTTCATCACTCCACTGCCTTATGATCCTCTTCCTTTCTTTTTCAGGGTGGTGAAGCCCATGTAGGAACTCTTTGTATAAGCCCACATTCTGCAGCTCAAAAACCAGTCAAGCCTCTTACAGTTTCAGAAAGAGGACAGTTGCTATCCCTTTTGTATTGCACTTTTTACCATTAAAGGAGAGGTATTTTCACATGGTTCTAGCCCATAGCATACCACTTGTTCTGAGATGATTATTGGGGTCTAATTTCTTAACTCTTCTGGCATAAGTACCAAAAAGTTGCTAGTCTTTCAGATACAGCTTGTACTTTGTGCCCTTGCACTAGTTTCATCTGAATTGTTATTCCTGGGCATCAGTATTAGCAGGTGTTACCTGTGAGAAGTTTTACAGTTATTACAGATGTCCAGTGTAGATCAGAGCATGTGTATGTGCCTTTAAGAAGCATTTCCGGATGTAAGCACGTGCATATAAATAGTGAACACGTGCAGGCAGCAGTGCCATTTTGAGAGAACTGCCAAAGTTTTATCATGTATGAGTGTGGTAGTCATTTTTTTTATACATTTATTTAAGTTACAAAGCCTCATTTCTGATGTGTTTGTGTATAATAAAGCTGATTGAACTGAACCCACCAATGTTCGTCTGTTTTATCCTGACCAGACGAATAGCATGGTGTCAGAACTGGGATTAAGAAAATTACTTCTTCAAGCCATGAGGTGCAGAGTGAAGGTGAAGGCAGATTAAGCTGGTTGCATGAAACAGAGCTCAGACAAACACAAAAAGGCCAAAAATGAACTTAAGGAAACAAACAAAATCCCTGCACAAATGATTTATTTGGCACAGAAAATGAAACGGAGCATTTGTAAGGCACAAAATGCATTTTTAATCAAAAGAGCAGCACAAAACATATTATTAATCAAACAAAAGGCACAGACCACATTATTAATTAAACAAAATGTTTGAAACCACAATATTTGATAAAACTGGCAGAGATATTCATATAGAGCTCAGAATTACCTTGGTTTGCATAACAAGCATGTTTAAAGTAAAACAAGCACAAGAAAAGTATAATGAGCATGATAAGAGATTAAAAGGGCATACTGAGTACAATAAAAGGGCAAATTATGCTTAAAGAGCAAGGCAACTGCTTGTTTTGTAGTAAAAAAATGTATTTTGGAAACAGACTACTATTTCACATTGACTGAAGCCATTCAAAGCATAACTAGAGTTATTCGAAATACTTCAGAGTGTGCAAAGTGTTTGCAGAGTGTGTGCTTTATTATAGTGCAATCATTTCAAAGAGTTTGCTATGTGCAAAGTAATGTTGCAAAGTGCAGTCAAAGTACAACCATTTTGAAAAGTTTCTTGTGCTGTGTGCATTTTTTCTCAAAGTGCCACCATTTCAAAGTGTTTCTTACACTGTACAGCATTATTTTGCACAGTACAGCCATTTTGAAAGATTATTGTGCTGTGCATAATTTATTTGCAAAGTGCATTCATCTCAAAGTGTTTCTTAATCTGAGCTTTTTCAGTTGTTAACAGTTTATTCACAAAGTGCAGTCATTTCAAAGTATCTCTTACACTGATAAAGAGTGGTTTCACAAATTACAGTGATTTCAAATTGTTCGTGTGCTATGGAGACTTATTTGGCAAAGTGCAGTTATTTCAAGGAGTCTGTTGTGCTATTAGGTATAATTACAAGTACTGGCATAAAGTACTGGCATATATTTGTGTGTGTATGCTTATACATGATTTCAAGCACCTTCACTACTGTGTGCTGATATGGCAGAGGCATTTCGCAGATCAAGTCCACTTGTGTTTGATCATAGTATAGCAGAAAATTGGAGAATATTTGAGTAGGAGTATGATATTTTTATACAAGTAGCTTTTTCTGACAAAGATGCACATACAAGGGCATTCATCTTGCTTAACTTAGTTGGGTCAGCTGCTATTGAAATAGACCACTCATTTGTGTATACACCAGAAGTATATGCAGGAGAGGGGGGAATGTGCCATATTATGGTACTGGCTGAATCAAGGGAGGACCCCGAGTGCTTAAAATGTAAATTTAGGGAAATATGGAATCCCCCCCAGACAAATGTTACATTGGAGAGGCACTTAGTTTATACAAGAGACCAAAAGTCATGTGAAACTTTTATCATTGGCTAGAGAAATAAGGCCAAAACTTGCAGATTTGATGACTTGAAAGATGAGTTAAAAAAGGACAGACTTGTGTGTGGTGTTAATAGTGCTGCAGTGGGAAAGATTTTGCTTTGTGACAGTGATTTAATGTTAAGCAAAATGATAGAGATTTGTCAACGCCATGAGCTTACAGAAAGCCACACAAATATGCTTACAAGTGATAACAGCATGGTTTCAGCAGCTCTAGAGCAAACGTAGACAGCATGCAACACATGGCAAGTAGAAACAGGCCTAAGCACATGGCAGCTGCAACCTCTGTGGGTCTGGCAGGGAAACTCCATAGCTTTCTAGCAAGTTCTAAGGCTAGCTCAGTAAAAAGGGCATGCACAGTGCAGTATAAGAGTGAGTCAGTAAAACCCAAATCAAGTCTCCTTGTTAACTGTCGTAATTGTGAAGCCAATCATGAGTCTAAACGAGAGAAGTGCTTAGCATTTAGTCAGCAATGCCACAAGTGTAAAAAATGAAACCATTTTCAAAGGATTTGTAAATCATGCAAGCCTCATTCAGTTATTAAAAAAAATCACTCAAAAAAGCAAATGATCATGCAGAAAGCTGCAACCCTACTTTCGATGTTGATGGTGTATCAATGGTCAATGAAAAGTTTAATGTAGTAGATTTATAGGCAAGGAATGAAGTATTTTGTAGTGTCCTGATCAATGGTAATCCCATGGAGCTCAAATTAGACACTAGTTCAAAGTGTAATGTAATGTCAGCGAAACATCTGCTGAAGTGAGGGCTGGTGAGCAACTTAATTTCGTCAATTGTGCGAAGCTTGTTGCTTATGAAGGTGAAGAGATTCAGACCTAAGGCTTAGTAGTGCTTTCATGCTATTCGGCTGGGAACAGTTACAGCTTGCAATTCTATGTAGTCAGAAGACCTGTCCAGTCATTATTAGGTCTCAGAGACAGTTTGAGAATAAAACTGCTTTCTTTTACCAAAGAAGTACATCATGTAAGCACATGCCCCAGTTTCAGCTTCAGTGATGCTACTTTCTCAGAGTATGATGATGTTTTCAATGACAAGCTAGGCAAACTTCCAGTTGTGTACTCCATGAAAGTAGACCCAGAGGTCAGTCCAGTGGTCAGACCAGCAAGGAGAGTTCTAATAGCTATACAGGACAAAGTCAAGGTCCAATTAGACAAAATAGTACAGCAAGGTGTGATTTGTCCAGTCAAAGAACGAACTGAGTGGATGTCTTGCATGGTAGCTGCTCATAAGAGAAATGCATATGAAATCAGAATATGCATTGACCCAAGAGACTTGAACAAGGCATTAAAAAGGCCTCACCATCCTATGGGTACAGTCATGGGTACAGTCATGGAGATTGCTACCCTTATGCCAAATACCACTGTTTTTTCTGTCTTACATGCCAAGAGTTAATTTTGGCAAGTAATGCTTGATCACACATCTTCACTACTGACTACATTCAGTATCCCATTTGGTAGATACAGATTGCTCAGGATGCCTTTTGGAACAAATTCTGCCAGTGAATTCTTTCAGCGTGCAATGGAGTACATTTTTTTCAGGATATCTATGTGCAATAATAGTTGATGATTTACTGGTTGGATGTAATGGTGAAGTAGAACATGACAGAAGCCTTAGGAAAGGAAGTTAACGATCAATCCTTTGAAATGCAAATTCAGATTACCAGACATTACTTATGTAGGTCATTTATTTACCAGTACAGACTTACCACCAGATACTTCTAAAGAAGCAGCCATACTTGAAATGCCAACTCCAGACAATGTCCAAGCCCTACAACATTTTCTTGGTATGGTTAAATATTTGGGCAAATTTATTCCTGACTTTAGTGAGTTATCAGCTGACAAACAAAAATGTTGCCTGGTCATGGTTACAACAACACCAAAGAGCATTTGGTAACCTCAAACAGCAAATTGCTAACCTGTCTACATTAAGATACTATGATGTCCACAAACTAGTAGTTCTTTCATGTGATGCTTCAAAGTTCGGTCTTAGTGCAGTTATTCTTCAGGAGGGCAGACCTGTTGCCTATGCATATATTACTCTTACCCAGATGCAGTATGCTCAAGCTAAGAAGGAACTTTTGGAAATTGTGTTCACATGTTCAAAGTTCCATGATTATATTTATGGCTGAGCTATCCAGATAGAAACTTACCATTAGCCTCTAGTTACTATTTTAAAGAATCCTATGTATTCAGCTCCAGCAAGACTACCAAGAATGATGCTCAAATTGCAAAAATATAATTTCAAAATGGTTTATACAAAAGATAAACTTCTTTATCTGGCTGATACCTTATCCAGATCACCCAGAAATACCACAGAGCAGCTTGATACAGAGAATTTTGACTTTGATGTAATGGAAGTGCATATTTTTTCTACCACGAGACTTGAGCTGAGAGATCATACAAAGACTGATCCAATTTTGCAAAAGCTCAACCACTTCATCAATGTTTGATGGCTGTTAAAACAATCCTGTGTACCATCAGAAGTACAACCTTATTTTTCATACAGAGATGAGATGCTGATGGAAGGTGGTATTATTTTCAAAGGTCCAAAAGTTATTGTTCCTACTTCCTTACAGCATGAATACATTCAGATTTTGCATTGTGTCCTCTCAGGTTCCGATTCTACTAAAAGAAGAGTGAGAGGGCTAGTATTCTGGCCTTCTCTATCAAAAGACATTGGTAAAGGTCTTTCTTCTTGTTCTGTGTGCAACAGTACTAAGCCGCATTTGAAAAAAGAGCCACTTTATCTAAGCCAAATTCCTGAACTACCTTGATCAGTAGTAGCCACTGACATATTTGAGTGGAACAATCAGCATTACTCAATGTTGGTAGACTCTTATTCAAACTGGTTTCAGATCAATTTGCTAGCTAACCTAACGTCCAGTCCATACCTCTGAACCTGTTAGAGCAAGACATCTGAGCAAAGGCATAAATAATGAGGGGACAAAGTCCTAAAAATAGGGACACTTTTTAAATATTGCTCTTACAAGCTTAGAAATTGGATAGAATAACAGGTTATACATTAGCATAAATTTTCTGAAGGATGTGAAGTCCGAAACTCAAATGTGTGCCATTATTTTCAAACTTCAGTTCTCAATGATTTTCTAGTGATTTGCCAGAAAACAATAATTTTATGAGAAACTGACCAAAAATATGAGTCACAAATCTGGACATTCTGTGAAAATCTGTACAGTTGAGAGGTATGGTCCAGTCCTGTTATTACTAAGATGAAACGTCATTTCTCAGTCCATGGTAGTCCACATAAAGTTATTTCTGACAACGTTCTCAGTTTACCAGTCAATTGTTTCAGAGATTTGCAAAAGAGTGGGACTTTATTCATGTTACTAGTAGTTCTGAATATCCACAGTCAAATGGACTTGCTGAACATGCAGTACAGAGTGCAAAGCAATTACTAGAGAGGTCAAAGTGTGACAATACTGATAGCTTCTTGAATTTAGTTAATCTCAGAAATATACCCCACGACAACCTACTTGGCTCGCCTGCTCAGAGACTTCTATCTAGGCAAACCAGAGCAACCTTGCCTATCAGTTCTAGTTTGTCGGTGCCGAATGCTAAAAACACCAGAGCAATCAAAGCCCAATTTTTAAGAAGCATTCTTTTCAGAAGTCCAGCTGTAATAAAATGAGCAGATTTCTTTGTCCATTAAAATAAGAAGAGACAGTGAGGATGCAAATGGTGAAAGGCTTTGATCGAATTGGTCAAGTGAAAGGTATATTTGCTGAGCTAAGATCCAATTAGTGGAATCTGAAGGTATAGAATTCAGAAAAAACTGCAGACATCTTCTTCCTTTATCAGAAATGATAACACGGCATCGTACCTGTGATACAGACTCTAGATCTCAGAGCAACATTGACAATGTTCATACTCAGTAACATGTCTCAGTATCCATTCCCATTCCTGATGATGTCCCAGATGTCCACAAAGTTGAACATTCCTTGAAGACAGTCCTCATTGCTAGATCCAATTCTGACTTTTATGTTAGACGATCTGATCATATTTCCAGACCTAGTGTAAAATACACAGCAACCTGGACATAATTCTTTTATATGTGTCTAATTTTGTATGATTGCATGTCAAATAATTACTTCTGTATAACTGCATGTCAAAAGATCATTTCTGTAAATTGCATAAATTGAATGTCATTGAATACTATAATTTCATATATGGACTATTTCTCAAAGGAGGATGTAGATCTGAGTCTGTCTATGTACTTTTAAGAAACATTTCCAGGTGTAAGCACATGCATATAAATAGTGAGCACGTGCAGGTAGCAGTGCCATTTTGAGAGAACAGTCAGAATGTTATCATGTATGGGTGTGGTAGTCGGTCTGATTATAAGTTTAAGTTTATGTTACAAAGCCTCATTTCTGATGTGCTTGTGTGATAAAGCTGCTTAAACTGAACCCACAAATGTTTGTGTGCTTTATCCTGACCAGATGAGCGACATCCAGTACACCCCATTCTGGGATGGTCTGCTATGGGAAACCCTGCATGAAAATACCCAGGCGGGCTTCTCTACAGAGTCAGCATCTTCCTTAGATTTTCTCATGTATCTCTTCTTGTTCCAAGTCTGTCTCTTGTCATTTTAAGCACAGCAGTATGCACTCCCCTTGCTGCTTATCCCTAAAATTTGAGTGGGCCACAAAGGATCTGGTTTGGCAATCTGAGTATAAAATAATTTTAAAGCTTAAGTTTACCTCTGATTGAATATTCTGTGTAAGAATGCAGCTGCATTCTTCATGGTACCTTGTCATAATTAAGGATGTTGTTGATTAAGAGAAAATTGTAGTCTCAGCCCCACCACATGCCCTCATCCTTGACTCGGTATTAGACACTCACTGTTTTTGCATTCTTTGGATGGATATTCCCTTTCCACAGTTTTTGTCATCACCATTAATGGATGTGTGCTCATTCAACATGTCTGTCTAAACTCTCTCTTTTGGCTTTTTGTCAGTGGCTCCTCTTTCTAGGTGCTCAGTTACTGTCATAAAGTACTATAGACAGGGCTCCAGATCCTTTTTAACAATGTAATCTAACTTCTTGGGTCTGCCCATTTTATCTTAGGAGTATTTTTTAGTGCAACACCTTATAAAACAAGTGGGCATGAGACAACATGTGATTATAGGCAGTGTTTTCTTACCTGTCACATGGATTTAGTCTTAATATTCATTGTCTGAACAGTTTATGTGGATATGAATATGCTGACAGGCACTTTGAATTGCTCCTCCAGTCCTTTTCTGAATGGTACCTTCAGAGGCTCCATCTGGACGTAGTCTGCAGAGGTATGGCACTCCAAAAATCAGCCCTTCAACCACCAGGAAAGGGATCACACTCTTCATAGTTTTCTGTTTGATATAGCATACTGGGTGGTGACATGTTTAGTGAAGATAATTAATGTCACTCTCAGTGCATCTCAGTGGCTGGTTGTAAATTCACGCTTACAATCCTATAGCAGAATTGGAAACTTCCACTGTATAAATCAGGAAGTAATGTGTGATAACAAACTTTAACTCAGATATAGTGGTCCAGGATATTCCTAGAGACCTCATGGACATGCATGCTGAGATTGCTGGGGGAACTTGAGGCACTAGCAGCTGTTCTACTCTGAAGTCAAAGTGGAAATAGTTCTCATTTTGGAAAGAGTGGGTCACTGCACCACTACATTTGTGCATTTACTGCTTTGTTGATATTTTGATTGCCTGTATGCTTATGCTTCAGTTCTTCTGTGAGGAATCCCAGGCAGTTTTCTGTTCACTGTTATCTGTGGAGAGCTGAACTGCTGTCCAGGTCTGTAGACTTCTCTGTTTCCCCTTGAAGAACTTCTCCCTGTCAGGGGCTTGATATTCATGTACAGTAGGCTTCCTGTGCACCATTGGGTTTGTAAATTTGACAGTGTTTGAGTTATTTTTTTTCTTTCTTGGACTAAATATTTTTCTTAGTAGGTATGCTTTTGTAACAACCATCCTGAACATCATAACCACAGGGTGTGGGAATTGCCCTTTACCCCTTTTCCCACAACTTTATCACATTTGACTAATGAATGTCGTTTTTGATTTGACCCTAAAAATATTAATTCTTCTTCCTGTGTATTTGCACAGCCATTCCCCCTTGAGTCAAAACACTCATGGCAAGATTTTACTCAAGGACTGATACTTCTGGTCTCTGCCTGATGCAGTCATCTGGCTAATTTCACCCTGGTGGCCTCATGGCCTACTGTTTGGGATTCATCCCAACTATAGTACCTGCCAAGAAGAGTCCTGTCATAGATCAGCTGATACAGTGAGAATGTATTGTCTACATTCATCGCTGAGGACCCTTCATGTTGGAGTAGGAGTACCCTTTGATTCTCGACCTTTTGGTGGGCAGCACCTACAGCAGCATTGGCTGTTAGAACTTTATTTTATTCAGGTACGGCTTTTATATAATGGAGAAGCCAGAATGCATTCCTTCTTGACCTGCAGGAAGGTGCTTAGTGGTAGTTGTTGGGGGGGGGGGGGGGGTGGATTGGCCAACTTGAAAAATGATCAGGTTTTTTGTAACTATGTTATGCTGCAGTATATACTGTCATGTGATTGTTGTCATCTCCAAATGTAAAAACTTCTACGAAAATGATGTTAAAGACTGATAGCTGGAAAGGACAAATCTGTTTCTAGGACCCAATGGGTAGGATCTTCTTGTAGTGATATACTAAAACTCTATCTCTTATTTCTCTTTTTTCCATTTACATTTTGTATTATATTACCTAACCCCTGTTACCATTCTGCCATGTTTGTACTTTATTTTGATAAAAACGTATTGTTTTAGTGATGACATTTTGAATGTATATTCATTGTTCTTCTCCACCTATAGTCTTTTTACAGGAACATTTTGAAGCATGGATCCATTTTTTTTCATTGTCTGCACTCCTGAAGTCCACAGTCCTAACTTTTTTTGGGTTGTCATTATAGCAGATTGTGAGGCGCAATGTTTTGGAGAGATTTGTTCCCATTTAGTTTTCTATTAACACCTATGAGCTGAAGTCGAGTTCTAAATTTTTCTTGACTTACCTCTATAGCTGACCGTGAGACACTATTTAGGAAAGATTTTAAACAATATTTACAGTATGAACACATATGAGAATTTTAATTCAAATGTACAATAGGTACATTCTTGCAGTTACGATAGAGGAGTATACAGTCTCAGACATAGAATTAACCAGTGTCTAAGCAGTAGCATTTTGCTTCATTCATCAGGTGCTGCTTGATATTTATTTTGAATGACTTAACTGATTATTGTTTTTTTTAACATCTAAAGGTAGTTTATTTCATGTTGTGGGTGCTATCCTAGAGAAAGCTTCTTTTATTCTCCAACAGTAAGCTTAAATCTGTGTCATACAAGTGCAAGGTTATATTTCCGGGTGTTCCTCATTGAGTAGCTTTGTTCCCTTATTTGAAGTTTTCTATTTTATTGTATTTTTCTTTTGAGGGGGGGTAACTTATCATTCTACTTTTAGATATGAGGGTATCAAATTAAAAAGAATCTCTGAATATAAAGGGGAGCCAGTTAACTTTTTATAGAAGGAAGCACTAATGACTATTTAGATCTACTATCTTGGAATCTTCTTATATTATGTGAGGAGTGGAAGGTAATTAGGGATAGTGCATATTCCAGCTGGGGTATTAGGGCATTTTTGACTAGGGCCACGTACACTGCAGGGGAGGGAGGATAGGAAATACTGTAACACAGTTTTAGCTAATTCAATACTTCTATGATATTATCAGTATAATTGTTAAAATTTGGTAGGGGGTCAATATTTGCTTCAAATTGCTAGGAATGTTGTTTCCTTAAAAGTCTATTATTGTTAGTATATGCAATATATGGTGTTTTTTTGTTGGTTGGGAACATCATGACCTTTGTTTTGTTTGACTGTAGCTATAGTCATAATTCAGATAATTTATATGGCATTTTGTATTTTAAAGTCTGATGTATATTATTAACTTCCAGTAAAAGGATATCATCTGCATACATACATATTTTATGGTTGACTGGGTCATGTTTGATATCATTAATAAACAGTGAGATAAGCAGAGCACATAGTACAGAGCCTTGAAGGACTCCAGTGTTCAGAATGCCCTTTGCAGAAAGTATATTATTGGATTTGATTTAAAACTGTCTATCCTGTAGGTAGTTTTTGAACTACAAAATGGTGTTATCTCTGATTTTTTTGTACATTGTTAAAGATAATGCTGTATAGTTAATTGTTTCAAAGGCACATGTCAGAGCAACAAATACTCCTGGTTGGATAAGGCCGTCATTGATGTTACTGCAGATTGTATCTGTGGCAGACAATAAGGTAAGAAAAAAAGGTAAGACAGTAAGGTCCCCCTTCTCCTTCCCCCTTTAAAATTATTTTGTCTGAGACATTTTTTTCTAGTAGGTGCTACTCCCAGCTGTCTAAGGCTTGCCAGTTGCAAGGCATAAGTAAAGATCTAATTTAATGCTAAAAACTCTCTACTGCATTGATAAATTAGTTAATATAAACATCACTACCTCATTTCTATTTTGGCTGTTCCTCTTATACACTGTGCACCAGGATACACCTACAACAAAATTGTAATTCTCCATGCCACATGTTTCTGTTACTGAACCAATATAATTTTTATGGAAAAGCTTCTATTTCTGGTAGCATTGTACTTAAACTGACTTCTTTATTTTGTTATTTAAGATTATTTTCCCTTTTGTATTGCTGATTCTTGTGAGATTCCTTGTATTTATTTATTCTTTCTTTTTATCACACTTGCATTTTTTTCAATGACCACTATTTTATTTTGAGACATGAACTGGGGATTCATCTAATGACCTTCTGTGTCTTTTTACTGACTATAGATACTTGCTAATATAGGCATTAAATGTTTCACCTAAGCTCTAATACAGCCCTATGATTGCATTATTTGCTTAATAATTAGTACTTGACAAAGTATTTATTAGAGCTTATCATCCTGTAAAGCAATGAAAGGCAACAGTTCCAAGAATGTTACCAAATTTGCTACTTTCCTTAAGATACATTCCAATGACTCATAAATTCTCTAGTGCAGCTCTCAGCCTCTTCCCAGTCATCGTGGTGATGCAATGGATTTTTCAACCACATGAAGATGTTTTTGCATTTGTTAGCATTTGGTTTCTGTTCCTCTGTGCGTGCTTATTTCTATACTGTGAAAACTGAAGCCCCTGAAACAAAATGTCTGTTCAACATCAATGGTATATAAGCACCCTAGTTAGATAGCCTTGAACATTCAACATACTTTTCAGTGACCTTGTTAGCATTTGCTAGTGACATATAAGGATATATCTGTGCTGAAAACTCATATTAATTGTGAAGAAGTGTTTGTCCAGGAAATTGCACACCCGTTTCACTACTCTCACCCCACTGATCACTATGATGTCTAATCTGAACACTTTTTTAATGTATGGCACAGGTGGTTACATAGTTGTCTCATTGAAATCAAAAGCAAGTAACTCATATGATGGCTGACTGAGCTCTATGATTATCTGCCTCATCTTTTGACTTACAGATGTACCTTCTGACAGAACTACCTAACAATCTATATACTACATCACTGTAGACTAATGTTCCACAACTTCAGCCTGGTATTGCTCCTGATTTAGATTACCTTAAGGGTGAACTGCAAGCTAAGCACAACTTTTATTCATTCATCAGAGTATTTACTTTTTTGTAAAATATTGTTACAAATATATAAATGAAATATGACTTTCCTGTCCTCAATTTTGTCAAGTTATTGCTATTGCAGCATCTCAGTGCACACTATGTTAGCACCACAAAGACTCATGCACCACTTTCCCTAAAATATTGTCTTATAGGTTTTGTGACTTTGTTGTTCAATACATTTTAGGCCTTTTGTTCCAGAAAACCAACAAGCAAGGTGCTTTCAGCTCTTTCTTTCTGCTTCAATAAAGTAATAAAAATAACTATTTGCTGGATTAAGCAACATAGAAATGATGAAACCAGCTCTGTTATTAACAGTTTATTCACAAATGAGGGAATAGCTCACACATGAAATACAGAAATGTACCACTTCTGGATGATAGTGAGATTGAATAAGTAATTACCTTTTTATACAGAACAACTTACATAGTATCTATTTGTAGATGCTATTAGAAAGGGTAAAATGTAGACAGCAAAGGACACACGCTAGAAGGATTTATTTAAAAACAATGATACATTCTCTCTGAAGGTTCACAGTACACCAATTCTAATACATACCACAAATTGAATAAAACATCTGAAGGAAAGATGATTGGAATAAAATGTCATACTGTGGGTTGCAGAATGTATTGTAAAAAAAAAAAAGATCCTTTTGCTTAATAACAAAATCACATCAATACAAAATTTGTTTCAGGACACTTCAGTTTTTTATTTTTATTTTTTCAGTTTAAGTGGGTAAGTTATGTTAAATGAAGGATGTGTCATTAGTAGTATTTTAAAACTAAGAAGTTTAAAACGGTAAAAAACTCTTTTTGTAAATATATACCTTTTACACTTTTGTAAATACATCATGTCTATATTTCATAGAAGGCTATAGTACTACATATTTAGATTAGAAGGTGGTGTTGCTTCTTTACTTCATTGTTTTAATATATTATATTGTTTTAATATACTGTTTTATCACACTGATTCAATACACTGTCTTTTTAAAATTGAGTTTTGTTTAAACCTACTCTGATTGGTCACACTTTTGTATTTAAATGTATTCATTGTGCTTTCAAAAATGTCTGATGAAGTTTATGTTTGTACCATAAACGAAAAGCGCTTCACATTATTTTGAGTGTGCCTCTTCATTCTGCATTCTGCGCCTTGGTTTAATCAGTTTGTCGTTTTTTGCTTTCATTGGTTTGTAAGTGGGTAAGTTAGTTTGAAGACCCTTTTCAGGCAGGCATAAACCATGACCACTATACTTTGGTGTAGTAAAAATTGTAAAGAAATATTAAATGCTTAAAATGATATATTGTCATCCATGTTTCATATATGATCACTGTAAGTTAAAGCCCTCCCTGCAAAAACACTTGCATTTTGATTACTCCACTCAGGGAAAATCCCTATAGCAAGCATAGAACATGTTGACAATGGGTATTTTGACATAGAAATGTCACTATTTTGGATGTAAGTGTATCTTTTCATTTGACCAACTGCCCAATGGGTCTACACAATCACCCACAAAGCCCCCCATTTCTCTATTCTGTCCTCCCCAGTAAAATTATTTATTTTTCTTCTTGTTTTATACATTGTCCCACTCTTCTGCTTTTTCTTCCATCCTTTCATTAACTGTCCAAGAGTGCACTACAATAATTATAGAGGAAATAATTGAATTAAGCCACCAGGTTGTTGATGTTTAAAGATGAATTATAGAGATTTGTTTCTTATTTTAGAGGAGAAATAATTTATGTCTAAGACTTAATGTCAAAATAATAGTTCCTTAGCAAATGAGAAAACAGATGCTTGACAGCATGCATGAATCATATATGAGATGAATAAAGTGCAAAAAAAGATCATGAGATCTAATATGATGGTCAGGAATGTCACTTCAAACATAACCTACTCCAGCTCTTAGTGAGAGGATAAAAAATAACAGTACCCTACAGTATGCCAGTCTAGCATGGAATGTGTGCATCAACATGCGCACACATACACACACACACACACACACACACACACACACACACACACACACACACACACACACATTCTAGCTTCTTACCTTCTCACTGAAGGGAAGAAGAGTAGATGTACTATTTACTCCTAATTCAGAGAAATATTGAAAAATAGACAAAAAAAATTGTACCATGTTAACACGATGAAACCTTACCATGATTGGGAGGCCCTTGTGCTGAGTATTTGCAGTACAAGGCAGGAGGAGTCTGAGGGGCATCGGTGGCTACAGGGAGCCAGCCAGGAAAATCCCAAATTACTATGGTGGAGCCTAAGGTTGCAAGCATATGATGGGGCAGTGTAGTACTGTACTTGGGTCAGCAATGGCAAGGCAGCTGGACTCTCAAGACAGGGAATGGGGTAAGGTATTCCCAGATAGGCTCAACCCTCTCAAGCAGTGATTCTCAAGGGTCCCTTGAAAACCTAGCTTGAGTTTTTGTGGGGAAAGAAGTGTAACATATGGCAATACTGCCAGCCCAGCTATCTGGAATTTTGTAAATAATTATATGTATTAGAACTGTATGTTATGTGTATACTAAACTACTGATACAAAAGTATGTGTTAAACAGGGTTTGCACAGTACTAAGCATCAAAGATATACAACAGTGTACCCTACTGGAACATAGAAGATTAACTGGCAAAACTTAAGAATAGTTGAGGTAAATTTACTTTATAGCTGGGCCATAAACAAAATATGTTATCTGTCAGTTTCAGTTCAGTAGCAGACATAATGTCTAGAGCTAGAAGTTTTTGTAGTGTCTTTAGATTTAGAAGTGGCTTATTGCTTTATGACTTCCTAGCAGCTGCACAGCTCTGAGCAAACATCTGAGATATATATATATTTTTCACACAGAGATGTTAAATTCTGTTAGTTGCTGAAAAAAAGGGGGTTTAGCCTGGGAACTGAAGTCAGGTGACAAAAAGTGATGTCATCCAAGCTAACCCAGCAGTAATATTTGATATTAATTTAAGAACTCAGTCAGAGAGAGACTAGGCATTTTATATTTTGTCTTGGACCTAGCAAAAACATCCACTCATCACCACCTTCTGCACTTGCCTTGCTTTAAGTAAGATTTTAGGACATGGTAACGCTTTTAGATATTTAGGAATATTTAGTGGATTTTTAGATTACGTGCCCATATTTTTCCAGGGCTTAACAATCATGTTAGTCTTAAACCAGCCCTGGTAGCACATCCAGTAAAATAATATGTAATAATATAATACAATATAATAAAATAATATGTAATGAAATAAGATAAAATAAACTTGAGTAGGTTAAGGTAGGGTGAGCTGAAGTAGGTTATTATTAGAGTACAGTAATATTGTTGCTTGATTTATGACCAGTTTATAGTATATATATATTGTAACTGGCAAAGGGAATTTGCTGAACTTGTTTGTATTCATATACAAATTTGTTTTAGTTTTAATTTTTATTTTACTTTTTCACTATTTATGGATATTTATATATTTGATATTTGATGTACATATGTTATGTCTTGTTTTATGTATACATATATTGTTATATGAATTTATATACACATACATTCATATAATTATGTGTGTGTGACTGTTGAATATATATATATATATATATATATATATATATATATATATATATATATATACACACACAACTTCCTATTGTCTGCTTAACTTGGATTTTATTCAGCATTTGTCTACCAACTGCCCAATGGGTCTACACAATCACCCCCACAGCCCCCCATTTCTCTCAGCATTTGTCTTACTGCTGAAGGGGTTAATTAGTTAGATAATTAACTTGATTTTCCTACTGTGAATAGGATTGGTTGGCAGTATTTTAAATCTGTTTAAATTAAGCAGTTTCATTGTTTTCTGAGATCTGATGAAGCATGTTTTTACATGTGAAAGCGCTTATCCATTGAATATGCAATACATTTGTTTGATTTTTAGAGCCTGGTGGTCCTGCCTTGTGTCTTCACTTTGGATTTCTTACATTTTCTTGGCTTGGACCTTTGGGTAGCAGGATACATTTTTACTTTTTTGTTACTGTTTGCTTTTTGGTATACCTGCAACCACATCGCTGAAAAGCTATCTCCTGAAATGGATTCTGTTCTGGCAGTGGCAGCCCATGCTATTGGACTGCTGGACTGCAGCCCCCCCCCAGCTAAAAAAAAAAGAAAAGAAAATAGAAAAGAAGAAAATAAAATAAAAAAAACAATTGCAAATAGCAGACTTGCACATGCACACTAGCAGCATTTCCAATATCCAGACTGCTGCTGAGACAGTCTGGAGCATGCACAGACTGTCTCAGCTACAGTCCAGATTAGGAAACATTCAAGAGCAGAGATCCCAGAAGTCCATGCAGTTGTAACTGCATAGACTGTCACTGGAAAGGGATCGGGCTCGGACTGCAACGTCAGTGGAGAAGGATGTATTGCAACAGCTGTGGATTTAATGCAATGATGCAACAAAGGGATCTACATCTATTTTGTGTGTGTGTGTGTGTGTGTGTGTGTGTGTGTGTGTGTGTGTGTGTGTGTGTGTGTAATGCCCCAGGTGCTACATGGTGGTGGGTAGAGAATACGGCTTGAACCCTGCACCTTGGGCCCAGGTGGGAACAGCCTGAATTCCCTACCCAGCACCATTTGTAAAAATGTTGCAGATATTTCCCTCATACTTGTTCTGACTGTTCCTCATAAAATTTGTGGTTTCTGTATTTTTGTGTCCATGCAAAGCCAGTAGTGCATTGGTGCAGTGGTAGCATTGTTGCGTAATAGCTACATGTTCTCTGGTTTTATTCTTGGCTGGGGTGCCTTACCTTCTGTGTGGAGTCTGTATTCCCTCCCTGTTTTTGTTTCCTCTAGTGTCCTCCCATCTTACAAAGACATGTGTCTGTCTGGAGTGTTTCTTCCTGGGTCTCTGCTAAAAAATAGCTTTTGTTCCAAGTCAGACTTTCCTGGTTAACAAATGTTACAAATGACACACATTTGAATATCAGACTTCATATTACTCAGAAAGTGCATGGTAACACAAAAGCTTTTATTCTAGCAATTTTCTAAGTGTATAAAATGGATATTTGAAATTTGTGACTATTTTTGGGACTGTATTCTCCCATTATTGGCTTCATCCAGATTTTGTGCTAAGGTTGAGAGCTATGGTAAGAACTGAATTCACTGAATATGTTTGATGGCTATATTCCCCCATTACTGGCTTTGTCCAGGTGTTTTTTGCTAATAGGTTGAGAGCTATGGTGAGAACTGAATTCACTGAATGTTTGGGGGCTGTATTCACCCACTATTGGCTTTGTTCAGGTGTTTTGTGCTAAGAGGTTGACAGCTGTGCTATGTTGAGAACTGAATTCACTAAATGGTAGCCATTTAAGTTTCCGTCTTCCTCTTTCACAAAACAGCTGATTTGGCATAGTGGTATGTTGCTCTGACTGTTTTGCACAGGGTCCCCCTGGTTCAAGACGTGGCAGTGAAATGTATGGTGGTAACACAGCATTTTATTCTAGCAACTTTCCAACATTATACAAGCAATGTTTAAAATGTGTCCCTGGTTTTTGACCTTTTGTCCCCACCCAATAAATTTTGACTTTTTCCAGATTTCTTGTGCTGCAAAGTTCAGAGATACAGCTGAGTGTCAAGTAGATTTTACAAGGAGCTGAGAGCTGCAGGGGAACAAAAGTTTAGTGCTGCTTATGTTAAGTCTGCTTGCATTGTTAATAGCACAACAGGTAGTTTACTTGTTTTTGATGCAGAAGGCTGTGGGTTCTACTCCCACAGTAGGTAGGTGCATTGCTGATACTGTACTGTGTTGTAAAGGGGGTGGATGCTGCAGTCTTTTTTGGCAAAGATACCTAGTAACTATGAACCTGTTATCAGTTTGCAATCCATTCCCTATTGCGGTATTACTAGCTTATCATTTCTTTAATGCATGTAACATAGGCAATTTATTCTTCAAGGGCAAGAGACACTTTATTTGTAGATGAAACAATGACATATAAAGTTGTTTGCTAGCAGAAACCTCTTTATTAGTTACAGATGTCTTTAATGTGGATTTTACTACTTCAGAGATTGTGCATATTTACTGATACTGGTGAACTATAGAAAGTTGAGTAGACTTTTTATGATGGAAACGTTCTGAATTGGGCAGTTTTGTCATTGGTGTATGCATTTTGTTTCATTGTTTACTGGAAAAATGTTCAAAACAATACATTTAAAATGCCCTCTAACAACTGTACTGTATTGTACAAAGAATATAATGTAATACAGTCAGGAAGGTGTATCAAAAAGCATGTGTATGTTTCATGTTCAAGGTGCCTATGATTTTGTAAACAGCCCAGAGTTAATCTTTATCTGTCACTGGCAAAATGTATTTTCTTTGAATGTGGGTTTCAATGCTGTTTCAATGCATGTGAGTTTCAAGGGCAGAGAAGTTTTAATGCTAAGTCTATTTTCATTGTGAGACTGCATTGCTTTGTTTAACAGATATCTATTAGGGTTTGTGCTGTAAAATGCAAAATAGAACTTTCAAATGAAATCTAAATCATCGCAGAAGTAAAGCAGTATGCACATTACAGTTTATGGTAAATGGGGCAAAATAACCAAGGAATAGGACATTGGAATGGCTGCAGGGGGGAGGCTCCATTCGACCATGATTTTGTGAGGGGGGGGTAGCAAACTCAGACAGCCTTGGTTGAACTATACCTCTAAGTTGTCCATATGTTTGCAGAATGAATAGATTTTTGCTTTTTATTTTTGGTTTCTTCCTCATAAAATTTGTGGTTTTCTAGCAAATTACTTAGGAATGAAGTCACTAAATGACAGACATTGAGTTTCAGACATCATAACCTTCAGAAAAATGCATGCTAATGCAAGACCTGTTATTCTATCAACTGTCTTAAGTTTATACAAGAGCAATTTTAGTAGTGTTTGTATGTTCCCCCAATATATTTGGCCTTGTCCAGATTTCCTGCAATAAGAGGCTGAGAGGTATGTGCAAATCGCTTTGTAGAATTAAGAATATCCAAACCTCTCCATTGTCCCCAGTTTTGGCTCAAAATGTTGCTCTCCCCTAATTATCCCTCCTTAAAATGGCAATTTTGGGAGAAAACGTGGAGGGTTTACAATTATATATCACTGTAATGATCAGAGTTATAGATTGCTTTTATTTCAGAAATGCATATAGATACTCTTATTTTGTTAGCAATATTTAAAAATTGTCCTTTTTTTGGGTCTGTATCTCACTTCTAGTTCTATGTATGGCTTTGTCCATATTTCTTGCTCTGAAGTTGAGAGGTATGAGTGTCAGAGCCATCACTGTCAGCCAGAGACATTTCAAATTGTGACATACTTGTTGCACCCCACTCCCCATTGTAGTGGCACTGGATGTGTCCAAGGAAGGCAAGGTGCAGTTATGCAGTGTAAGTGTGCAGTGTATTCCCCCATCAAAGGTAGACCACAACTACAACCATGGCTTTTCATCTGTCCGTGATTTTGCAGAATGTTCTGGTTTTCTGTCATATTTTTATACTGTTAATTTATGCTTCTTATTATTCAGGAAATGCATGCTGTCACAGTTCCCTGTTGCTCTGTTTAAGTAGCAATGATTTAATGACCATCAGGTAAGCTTGTCAGAGATTGTAAGATGCAAGTAAGCTTTAATAAGCATACCGTTAAAGAATTACCAGCATTGAAAGCCTTTTCGTTGTTGCCATGCCGAGAATATTTACATAACTAGATGATGTATAAGCCTTGGGTATTGAAATGCATATGACAGTATTTGTAATAAAAGGAGAGAATTACAGTATTTTCAGAAGCTCATTACATTTGTTGGAGACATGCAGTCATCTTTTGTTGGAGACTTGCACGTAAGCTAAACAGAATGCCAATCTATCATGTGTGGTCCATAACTTATGCAGGAATCCTTTAAGCAATTTATCTTGAGCTTGTTTCTTGTTTGCTGTTCATTTTTTACTTTGATCATGTCTTCCCCATGAAACAAGTAGGTAGCTGTGTCAGGAAGCAGGTCTTTTTTGGATAAGAAACATTTTTACAAGTGGGGGTATCACAGAGATTGCTACTTTCAGCATGTTACTTGGTAATTTTATAAAGCTGAATATAAATTATAATTAGAACTGCAGTGCAAGGAGTAGTGGTTTGAGTTGAGTGCTGCTTGTTTTTTTATACTTGATTTTGACTGGCATTCCAGTAATGTATTTAAAAAGTAATTTATTTGTTCATGCCTCACAACCTGTTTCCATCTGGATATTAAGTAAGTTGTCATGTAGCCAATGCATTGAAATATTTTTTTCTTCTACACTTCATTTTGTCTTGATTGGACTCTCGTAATGACTGTTTGGCACCCAGGGCAGCGTATTTAATTAAAGTTCCAGTTGTTGTGGTTTTGAGCATAGCTCCACCCTTTTCTAGTTAGCCAGACCCCTTCCCATTGGCCCCACCCATTCAGCTGTCTCCTGCAGCCCTCCTTTAATTTGAAGTCACCAGCTGCCACTGTGTTCTGGGTAGAACTGATTTGGATATCCATTGGGATAATCTCACTAAACAGCAGACTAACCCCCTTTTGAGTCTTGCTCTGGATGGCCCGTCTACATCCTTTCCATCGAGTACTTCAAGAAATGTGAATGAGTTTACAGAACTTCTTAAGACTCTAGAGAATGATTTATACAAATTACAATGTTTAATTTGGCAGTGTCGGCACTTTGAAGCGTGCATTCATTATCACATAGTTCCTCGTGGCATGCGAGTGTTGTGCATGCCTACATATGGGGATACTTATCCCGACCTACTTAAAAAGTGGCAAAGTTTAAACATCGATGTTGGCTTCCAATATATGTGTTTGCTGATTGAACACTTTACCCCTGTTGAGAGAGAGCTAACTGATAAGGTGGAGGCTCTGAATAGAGATCTATCTACTCGCTTTCAGGGTGAGGTATTTTATAACATGTTAAACACTCTATATGTTAATGTCACTTCATATGGCAATAGATTGCAGCATACTAAACAGCAGAAGATTCTGCGTGATTTTCGGGATTTTTCAGCAGGCAATATTTTTGTATGGCCCAGGTTTGCCGCTAATTATAGCGGCAATGATACTAGACATGCAGGCTCTACCCATACAGCTAGTGCCGTTCCGGCCACCACAGCAGTTCCTTCTAGCAGCTCTACAGTGTCAGGAATTCCTGGTGATGGGGATGGTTCAACTAATGGTACTACAGCTTCTATAATTACACCTTCTACTTCTGCTGCATCTCTTGATTCTATGTGAATGCCACCCCTTTTAATTTCTGGGCAAACACCACCACCTAACCAACTTGGTTTCCGTGCTGCTTTGAATATAGATATGGGACCGAAATCTAAACATATGGCTCCACTTAATCTGGACAATTTTTTACCTCTACCCACAATAAATATGACAAGGTCACCGACGAGAAGACCCAGCTGGGAATGACGAAAGAGAAAGTTTTCTGGAGAAGACAACAGTGTGGATCGATGGACGAGAAAGTAAATGGACTTGTTTTAACTTGTCTAACTTTGCTTTTACTACAGCAGAGTATACTTTGTTAAACAAGGGTCTTTCTTATATTCCCCCAGCAGGTACAAATCTAACAGATTTACTTTTAGACCTTAGACTCTTTGGCAGGAAAATAGCTTTGAGATTAATGTACTCTAATGAAGATTCCCTTAATAATATTGAGAATGGTTCTAGGTTAAGAAGGAAGAGTGTTTTTTGTCCTGTCATTCCAACACATGTTGACTGTTTTGTTAGATTATGTGAATATGACTTTTATGAATTCTTTTCTGGTGAAAATCACTGTAAAAATACCTACTTTAATATGTCCAAGGATGAACATCGAGCGCTTCTTTCCTTGCGTGGAAATGATGCCCTAACCATTAGACCTGCTGATAAGGGCGGAGGCATTGTTCTTTTAATGTCTTCTACTTATATTGAGACCATGTTAACTATGTTGCAGGACCCTCACACATATCAAATGATTGATACCCCACTTTTAGATAAGGCTATTAGAGGAATTTGGGATAATTTATATGATCTCCTAATGTGTAGGCAAATTGATTATCACCTCTGTTCTTATTTATGTGTTGAACATCCATCATTTAATAAAAGGTCTGCTTAAGGTACATAAGTCTTTGACATCTCCCCCAATGAGACCAATTGTATCTGGCGGTGGCTGGTTGACAGAGACCATGTTGGTATATATTGAACACCAGCTGGGTCCATTAGTTAAAAAGATTCCTACTATACTTAAGGATACTCTCTAACTGTTGGATGATATTGAGATTTATAATTGTGATCCCACATGTTCAAAATGTGTCTTGTTTACATTAGATGTTAAGAACCTATTTACATCTATTCCTAATGATTTTGTACTTAAAGCTGTCAGGGAGGTTCTTACCAGCTGTGAAAGTATGTCTAATGAAGAGACTGTGCTTATTACCACACTTTTAGACATGGTGCTGACCAATAACATCTTTATTTTTAATGGCCAGTTATATTTACAGCGTTGGAGTGTTGCAATGGGTACCCCCTGTGCAAAAGCCTATGCTAATCTTGCCATGTACCATTGGGAGAAGGCTTTTTTGTTTGACCATTTGGGATTTTCTAATATTCTCCTCTATTGACGTTTTGTCGATGACATTGTGGGCAGGATTCACGAAGGCTTGCACAGAGTCTAAGAGTAGTGTAAGACTCCATGCAGCCTTCGCGATCCAGGAACAGCATAAAAGTCCGTGTAAGAGACCAGCTAAAACGTCTCTTACATGGAGTGGGAGTGGATATGCTAATCACCTCACTTGCAGCCGAATAGCATGCAAATGAGGTAGATTAGCGATCCAGGAAGCCCAAAGCAGCCCGTGCAAGAGCCGTTTTAGCTGCAGAAATGTACTCAGTTGACAACTGAGTACGTTTCTGCAAAAACCAAAATGGAGCCATGTCAGCTCCAAATAATGGGTGCATATGTGTCAGGCAGCATGCCAATGGCCAAATATGTGACCATTGGCAAGGTACCCCAATGCAAATATGAAAAATAAATATTTTTTTCAGCTATCGCCGGTGTTTAAACTCAGCGCAGCCCCGCGCAAACGGGCTGCGCTATATAAAACATAAAAATGAAGGTTATAAACCCACAAATGTGGGTTTTATGCAATACATGGATTTACAATGCAGGGACCAGCAGACCAAAAACAACATGGCCACCGTGTAGTGGTTGCTAAGCGGGGAAGCTGAGTCTAAGACATGTAACTAAGCATTAGTAGGCAATCTGATGCAAATGAGTGTTAGGATACTGAATTCCACTGTCACATAGCAAATGAGCACATTCTGAGTAGTGTAAGAGATACATAAGGGGGAGGAACAGAGTAGGAGATAGGTGACATCACAGGGGGGAATGGCAGAAAGAAATGCAGTTCATTGGAGGTCAGAGTTACATGACAGATGTCAGACACATATCATGGAAAGATGAGTTCCATGACATAAGCATAGGAAAGTCAAGAAATGGAAGGTGTACACTGTTGCCTACACCAAAGTTTCTTGCTGGGCGTGCATGCGCACGTGTGCGTGCCATGAAGCGCGAGTAGGACAGTGTGCACGTGTGTAAGGCAGACTGAGCATGTGGGAGAGTGTTGGGAGATGTTTAACACTGTTTCCGCTGGTGTGTGCGTGTGAAGGGCAGACTGAGCATGTGGGAGCCTGTTGGCAGACTTGTAAGACTGTTTGCGCTGGTGTGCGCGCGTTTTAACCCGAATAAGTAGATTCTGAACTGTGTAAGCATGTGTGCACACGTGTAGGCCACTGTGAGCGTGTTTCTGCTGGTATGCACGCTGCTCCCCCCTGAGGAAACAGAAAGGAAAAAGGAAGCAACATAATTAGTAGGAAGCTAGCAGGGAATACTGCTGGAGCTAGCAGGTGAAAACAATTAGAAGCAGGCAATTAGACAGGCAGAATAGTAGCTCAGCCCAACACTTAAAACTCTGCAAACAGCAGTGCAAGATGTTTCTCTCAAGAATCACTGCAAGACAGGAGTACACTATTAGAAGTGAAAACTGAAAAAGCTGAACTCAGAGCAGAAATGTTAGGGGCTGCCATAGCTGTCATAATGAGACATAGGCGACTTGCTGAGGGTGGTGACAATGCAGATGGTGCCAGACAACCCACAGTGAGGAGACGGAGAAGAGTGTACAGGCCCAGGGTTACCTACCACGGATTACATGAGCTGGAGATAGTAGAGTGCTATAGAGTGGACAGAGAGCTCCTGCAGCAAATAGTGGAGCTGTGCAGGCCATGCCTCACACACAGAACCAACAGAGGGGAACCCATCCCAGTGGAAACCAAGGTATGTGTTGGCCTAAGAATACTAGCAACAGGTACCTTCCAGAGACCAACTGGTGATATGATGGGGATAACATAGGCATCAGCCTCCAGGGTACTGCACCAGTTCCTGCATGCCATGTCAGCACATGTCGGTGATCATGTATATTTCCCCAATGCCCGTGAGGTATTGGCCAGCAATATGCGTCTCTTCCAGCAAATAGCGGAATACCCTGAGGTAGTGGGTGCAATAGACTGCACACACATACGCATCAAAGCACCAGCCGGTGAGCGGGGTAGGGCCTGCATTAACTGCAAGGGCTTCCCCTCCATCAACTGCCAGGTCGTATGTGATGCCTAGGGCATAATAATGAATGTGTATGCTGGTTGCCCTGGGAGCTACCATGATTCCCACATCTGGCATTTGACGCAGCTGTACCAGACATTTGCCAATGGGGACATCCCACATGGACACATAGTGGGGGATGCAGGTTATGCACTGGAGCCGTGGCTAATGACACCCATTAGAAACACACACACACCTGAACAGGAATGCCATAATGAGGCACACGCACAAACACATAATGTAATAGAGTGTGTGTTTGGGCTGCTCAAGTCACAGTTCCGGTGTCTGGACACATCTGGTGGAGCCTTGCAGTACACACCAACTACATGTACCCAAATTTTCATGGTATGTGCTATGCTACATAATATGATCTTGCGAAAACAGCTGCAGCAGGACCAGCATAGGGCTGGGCCAAACAGCCCCCCACCATTGCCAAGGCCATCACAGGCAGAGCGTGACTCGGAGGAGGAACAACCTGAGCCTGCCCCAGTAGGCAGAAGGAGGCATGCCCAGTATGCCCTGCCCTGGCCTTGGCAAAGAGGCAACGCATAGCACATACACTGGCTCAGTAGGAACCCTGGGAATGCTACCCCCTCTGGCTCACTCAAATAATAACAGGGATGCCTAAAATTACATGACCTGCTCACAAACATGTACAGGGAGTGTAATATGTGCATCTGACAGAGGCAGCCCTGCAGCACCACCAGAGGCATGAATGCCATGTGTTAAGTAATGTAACACCATGTACTATATGCACACCTGAGGACCGTGACTAACATCCTACCCTCACCAAGCATCATGCCACAATATGACAATGACATGATCAATTGCAATAATTGGCTGAAGTATTGCAGTTAGTCAAAGGGGATCCAATGTGTGGCAGCCTGGGATGACATGCTGAGCATGACATGATGCTCCACCTGCTAGGACTGGTGTGCACCTATCAGTGCAGGCCATATGGATACTGGCAAAGGCTGTTGTTACCCACAGCATGCCCTGAATAGGTAAGGCTCAAAACACAAACCTACCTCCATAGGTATCAGAAGGGATAAGAACCTAGATGTAATGCTACCCAATGCCAGAAGTCTAAACAGAAAGATGCATGCAGTCTAAACTCACCCAGTATGGAGAATGTTGATATATGTGCTGTAACAGAAAACTGGGTCAAGGCTCACAACAGCACCCTAACACTACCAGGTTACACCTCATACTGTGCTGTACAGACTCAAAACATGGAACAAGCTACAAAAGGAGGGTGACTAGCAATAATTGTCAAGGATAACCACACCACCATGTTGGTACCACAACAAGAAGCAGCATGGACTAGCCATGGTCAAGTAACAGTGGCTAAAACTGCCCCCCAGTTTATAGCCTGCTACAGACTACCGTCCCAACACCAGGAACTGCACCTGGCCTATGTTGGAATATATGAATATATCAAGTCCTCCAAACCACATTATATTGGGTGACTGAAAATACCCAGACATAGACTGGGAGCATTATACTAGCTCCAACACTGTAGGACAAAAGTTCATAGAATCCATAAACCATAATGCCCAGGAACAACGTACCACTCCCACAAGAGGGGTAAGCATACTGGATGTGATAATCAGCAACATGGGTACTGAATGGTAAGATGAGAAGTGTATTGCTCACTAGTAAGACCAGACCATAGAGTAATCACACTGGATATACACATCCTGACCACAGTCCCTGGCCAGAAAACCACAGTGACAAACATGTGTAAAGCAAAAGTTGCACTCCTCCAAACTGATGTGGAATCCATTAAAGGCCCTGTGCAGGTGCAAAATATGGGCCACACCTCAGAACCTGTTATACAGGCATTCCATGAACACTGCCAGGAATGCTTGGATTATGCAATCCTAAATTAAAACAAGACACAATGCCATACACGCAGGCATCTGGCATGGTGGACACCAGCCATAACCAAACCATGCAAGAGAATGAGGAAGCTACTACATGATAGAGCAAACATAAAAAAAGAAGTAATCACTGATCAGTAGTATGGCAGTAAAATGTGTCCACACATACAATCCACTAAGGCCAGCTACAGCAAGTTGAATCTGTGAATCTTGAGGCAATGTTACACCTGCCCCAAGTACACAGACAACCCTCAACTCCCCCCGAGAAATACAAATATATGTGAGAGATGCAACCATCTATCCAAACTGGAGGCTGAGCTCACTCAACTCACTACTCCCAAAACTAGTCAGGAAGAGAAGGTAACCACACACACCACAAACCCAGTCCCACATAGACTTATCACAACTGCAAACCAAAGACATAAACACAGAAAAACATTCCCAGAGGCCCGGATTACAAACACACCACACCAACAGAGGCCTCCAAAGCAGACACCCAATCAAACAACCTCCAAACATAGCACATGCAACACATAGTACACAAAGCTGGTGTGCCAAACAGTCACAGGCCAGAAGGAGAAACAACATGCCTGATACAGTTGTAATAGGTGACTCTATAGTGAGACACGCTGCTGTCCCGCACACCAGACTGAACAAGGGAAAGTGTACAGTAAGCTGCCTGTAGGCTGCTACAATACGCCACATAACACAAGTATGCAGGTCACCCCAAAGCAAGTAGAAATATGATGCAGTCATAGTCCATGCTGGTGTGAATGACCTGAGATGTACCTCCCCGGACTACATGAAAAGAGACATAGATGAGCTCTCCGATTATGTATTCCAGGCCGATATGACACTGACCATTTGCAGCATCCTACTCTCACCCAGAATGACGCCACAGTACAAACACGGAATGATCAGTTATAACAAGTGGCACAATTACTGGTGTCATTCCAAGGGGATCCAATGTCTGTCTGCATGGGATTTCATGCTTGACAAGCCACGCAGCTGTTCCAGGGATGGCTTGCACCTGTTACCCCTGGGTGTCTAGATATTGGATAAGGCTTTTGACACCTCCATAGAGCCTTTCGTAGTCAAGGCTGAAAAGACTAACCCACCACCCTACAAAACATAAGTGGAAAGAAACATAAGGGTAATGCTGACCAATGCCAGATGTGTAAACCTCAATATGCATGCTCCTGAGGCCCTCCCCAGTATGGAGAACATCGATGTCTGTGCAGTGACAGAAACCTGCTGCAAGCCTCCTGACAGCACACCAGTACTACCAGGTTATACCACATATCATGCGTTATGGCCCCAAAACCTGGAAAAAAAACATAAAAGGAGGGTGAGTATCCATATTCAGCACAGGCACCCATACATCCAGGTAATTGACAATGGACAAGGCATTGGAGTCCACCCATGTGCAACTAACCGTAGGCAAGACTGCTGTACAGTCTGTAGCATGCTACAGACCACACTCTCACACACAGGAACCCCACCCAGCTGTCCTGAAGACACTGGACAGTATGAATGTCCCACCAAATACCAAACAAGGTACTCACAAATTACCACATAGGTGGTAAACCATTATGTATGGAAGGAGTAATCAGGGACCTAGGGACACAAGTGGACAGTAACCTGTTATGTGATACTCACATTGCCAATGTGGCTAGGAAGACTGTCTATATTGGACACCGTATCATGAAAGGATTCACATCTACGTCAACAGAGGTCATTGTGCCCCATACTGTTCTCTTATCAGACCCATAATCTAGTACAATGCCTCATTTGAGATGTACCTTACCTGACACCTGCAGCAGTTAGAAAGACCTCAAAGGTACCTCACCAAGAGGATAAAGGGTCTCAAATATATGTCATATGCTGCCTGGCTGTAGACACCCCAGCTGAATGCAGTCACATACTGCCTACACAGAGGCATTGTATGTCTGTTGTACAAGGCCATGTCCAACACAGGAGTAATGGACATGCTCAACCCCAGAAAACTCAAAGCCATTGGAGCTGTGAAAGTGAGAGATGTCAACCTCAACACATAATGAAATAGGATGCGCTGGAGGGACAGATACATAACCCAGAGGCTCCCCACACCCTGGAACAGAATCCCACTCCATGTTAGGCAGAGCCCCTCACTGACACTCTTCAACAGGAATCTTGCCAAGTGGATGGATGATCGTATTTTTACATTGGGGGTCTTCACTGTGTCACGTCCAGACAGAGGCACAGCAAAGCAAATCATAAATGGCCATAATATTCACATAGCAAGGGGTGGCGAAAGCCACACACACTCTGGCTAGGCTTACAAATGCCCTAGGGTGGATAGCCTAGTATGAACCTATGAACCTATGAAGATACAAATTGTACAGGACACTAAGGATAATCCCAAGGCTTCCACAACTGATGGTAGGAACCGTGCTGGGAATTCACAGATATGCTCTGAATCACACAAATATTACAAACAACATACCAAACACACACACATATTGCCAACATACATCCTGACAGGTGCAGTGCAACCCCCAGAATGCAAAATATCTATCCCAGCAGACTGCTGGCCCCCTGACATTGCAGATGCTGAGGTAACAGCCAGCATCTACAAAGCAAAACACACAGCAGCAATGGTATGAGATAGTGTCCTGCGCTGAGTCCAACATGCACTCCAAGAAGAATGGAATGCCAAATCACACCACTGCTCAATGTCAGCCTTACCACAGGATATGTACCCAAAGAGCAGTGTACAACAACAGTGGTCCTTCTCAACAAAGGTGTTGCCTGAATGGATACTGAAAACTACCACCCCAGAATCCTGAGAAGCTTGGTCTGCACAGCTATGGAAAGGATCATCATGTACCGCAGACATAAAGATATTGGGGACCTACTGACACCGGACCCTACCCAGTGTGGCTTTCTTAAGTGCAGATCCTGCCCCTAAACATGTTTGACTATTTTGAAACAGTCATTAAGGTCATTGATGAGGGCAATGTGGTCCACACAGCGTAGCTGGACCTTGCAAAGGCTTTTATACAATACCCTACGTGTTCATTATAGATATGCTCACCAGCTTAAATATAAACCCCTATGTCAGTAGAGGGGTTGCAAACCAGACCAAGGACATAACTGACATGGTCAGACATGCTGCAGCCATGTCAGACTACAAACCGGATTTAACTGGCATCCCACAAGGCTTGGTCCTGGGACCTCCCTCGTTTGGTATATATGTCCCATTGGTACAGGCCAACATGAAAGGACTGTGTCTGAACATGTTTGTAGAGGACTACAAACTGCCCACCATATCTGACCCTCCAGCTGACACAAGCATCCCACAAAAGGGCCACATAGAAACAGACAACTGGTGCCATAGCCATGTCAGCAAGCTAATTGCAGAAAAGTGTATAGTCAACCCCCGTGGATATACAGTAAGTGCCCACCAATTACCACATAGGTGTTAAACCATTACATACTTAACATGTAATGAGAGACCTGGGGACACAAGGTGATAGATATCCTGCATTGGACAAACATGTGGCTGTAGTGTTTACAGAAACATACCATATACCCACCTAATCATGAAGGTTGTCAGATCTAGATAAGGGGAGGTTATTGTGGCTCTGCAGTCATCCTTCATCAGCGTTACAATTGACTACAATAGCCCCTGTGGAATGTACCTCAGCAAACACCTCCATCAACTGTAAAGTCCCCAACAGTACCTCACCAGGAGTATCAAAGAGCTTGCACAGATGCCATGTGTTGCCTGATTAAACAAACTGCAGCTACACACACTGTCATACTGCCCACCCAGAGGCAAGCTGTGCCTGATGTATAAAGCCATGTCCAAGCTGGAATCAATAAGCATGCTGCACCTTGTACAATCTGAATGGCAGTGAGCTATGCACATGAGAGACCTGAACCCCAGCACTGACATACATAGGACAAGCTGTACTGCATGATCCATAACACAGAAGCCACACCCACTCATGAGTAAACTCCCAGTACAGGCTATCCATAGAGTCACTCATCGATTCTCCTCAAGAGGAATCTTGATGAGTGGATGGGAGATGGTAGGTTTACCCTGGGTATCACTGTTCTGTCACAGGTAGACAGAGGCACAGTATACTAACCATGACATATGTCATGGCAAACTCCACTTACAATGTGTGTCGAAGGACAAACACACTCTCCGACTAGCATTAGAAATGGCCTAGGGCACATCGCTAGTGTTTGCAAATGTACACCTATGTTGTGGAATACACTACCAATGTTGGACAAGCCTGGTTTAAGTAGTTCATATCTGAACATAATGCAACATGGTCAGATGTGCACAACTGGCCCCTAACCAGGCTGTTGTGATCACTATGAAAATGTAAAGCAGTGATAGGACTAAATCCCAGGATACTGTCCACCACAGTCAAAGTACTGAACCAGTACACTATATGGTACTACAGTGTTAGGTCAGTATGAAAGGATGTTGACAACTGTATGCAAAGTATCCCATGCAAACCCTGCAGGCACAGTATAATCCCTGTTGTGTTCACACATAAAGCAGTCGGACAGTAACTACACAACATGACACACAACACACAACAATAAATGGGAGATATTTGTTGAAGTTCACACTCATCCACAAATGTGGTGGGCTGCAGAGTTCAACATATGGAAATCTCACACTGGGCATGCTCACACACTTTGATAAATGAGACATATGTCAGACAACATGCCATGGGAAGGCTGAACTGGGCATGCTCACACACTTAGGCCAAATCTCAGTTTAGCAGTTGGCCACACATATCTGGTATATGTACGTGTTATTCCAGGAACCAACCACATTACAGCAATCTGCCCAGTGCATACAGTTAAATGACTACAGAGACATACGTGATATAGTGGATCCCTCCCATATGCAAACATCTTCCACAGATACACAAGTTGTTCATACAAACAGGGAATGCTATGGCAATAAAGACCTGCAAACAGTCTATCAGCAACAAATAATGTGCATTTGACAATTAAACATATGGGTGTAGAGGTCAACACTAGGCTGTTTGCCCTAGGGAATGACAGCTTAGCCAGAGTGTGCTTGGCGTCTTCCTTCCCAGTACAGCAGGCTACTGTGCCACTGTAAAGTAGGTCACACAAGGCACCGTGTGAGGCTAGTGTGCTGTGCCTCTGTCAAGCAGGGACACAGTGGAGATCCCAGGGTTTGAATTTGCTAAGCCACAGCCATGTTGTTGGTGTGTGCTGGAAGAGGGTTGCTGAGGACCTCTAACAGTAAGTGGGTGTCAATAACAGACTGAGGGGAGCCTTATCTGCATTGTCTGGACAATTTCACTGTCAACACTGTGTCCTGATGATTATGAGGGACTGAAGTGTCATGCTGGTACTGTTCAGAGATGTCCTCCCTCTGTGGGCTACTGCTCTGCAATGTATTAGCTCACTCTGTTGGACACCTCATATATGGCTGGTGTAGATCTGACAGGTGTCCTGTTGTGGAGCAGTCATGGGTATATATGGGATAGCATGATCAATGCAAACCTTCCACATGCTCATAGAATGCAATTGTCAAGGATTATGCACAGTGGCCTGTATACTCCCCCAACATGGGTCCTTTGAAGTCTTCCATCCCAGTCTTCACAAGTGTAAAGTCTGCTTTTGATAAATACAGTTTGTTTGCAGTGACAACCTTGCCTGGGGGTGGGGATGGGATATGGATGGCCAGGGAAAGGTGGGTATGGTCAGATATGAACAATGGTGGTCTACCTCTGGTGTGGAACAGTGAGTACCCATGTTGTAGATGGTCAGGTGCAATATGTATTCCCCCTTGTGGCTGTGGTGAGTGGTTCTGCCATAGCACATGGACTCACAAATTGTAGTGGCTGTAGGGTAATGTTGTAGAGGCCTGAGTAGTTCCCACACACAATATGCCTGTACCTGAAGTTAACAACTGGAATGGTGTATGTGAACACCTGCATATCTTGGCACTGTGCCCAGGGAAGCAAAGTGTATGTCCTGGATGTGGGAGGGGTGGTCAGGACTGGTTGTGTTGTGTGTTACAGGTCCTGTGGTCACGAAGCATGGTATAGAACATAACCTGCCAGTGCGATGTGCATATCTGACCCTGACATAGGTGGTTGCAAATGCATATATATATGCTATCCCCCACCTGACAGGTAGTACTAGATGTACATACCTCTGTAGAAATAATGATGTCAGCACCCTATAAATACTGCAGGTGCAGAACAGATGCCCAGTAATCCAGATAGTGCGCTCTGCTAATGTGTTTTTCTCAAGTGTCATAATATAGCTAGGTAGGGGTTTGAATCCTGCAAATGCTCAGTGGGTGAGTGGGGTTTGTGTGTGCAAGTCCGTGTGAAGGAAATGTCCCTTTTGGCAACTGGGAAAACACACTACAGAATGCACATTCCCCTTTCTAAACACTGATGATGTCAGCATCCTATAAGTACAGCAGGAGAAGAGAAACCTCCCAGTAAAGCGAATGGCGCGCTCTGCTAATGCATCCATCTTGAGTGTCATAATACAGTTAGGTAGGGGTTTGAAGCCTACAAATGCTCAGTGTGTGTGGAAGGGGTTAGTGTGTGTACAAGTCTGTATGAAAGAAATGTCCCTTTTGCCAACTAGGAGAACACACTACAGGACGCACATTCCCCTTTCTAAACACTGATGATGTCAGCACCTTATGAGTAAAGCAGGAGAAGG
Organism: Protopterus annectens; assembly: GCF_019279795.1. Classification (NCBI taxonomy): domain Eukaryota; kingdom Metazoa; phylum Chordata; order Ceratodontiformes; family Protopteridae; genus Protopterus; species Protopterus annectens. The sequence continues at coordinate 939,148,503 of NC_056741.1, forward strand.
GAAACCTCCCAATAATGTGAATAGCATGCTACGCTAATACGTCTGGCTCAAGTGTCATAACATAGTTAGATAGTGGTTTGAAACCTGCAACTGCTCAGTGTGTGTGTGGAGGGGGTTAGTGTGTATGCAAGTCTGTATGAAAGAAATGTCCATTTTGCCAACTAGGAGAACACACTACAGGATGCACATTCCCCTTTCTAAACACTGATGATGTCAGCACCCTATAAGTAAAGCAGGAGAAGGGAAACCTCCCAGTAATGTGAATAGCGCGCTCTGCTAATGCATCCATCTCGAGTGTTATAACATATTTAGGTAGGGGTTTGAATCCTGAAGATGATCAGTGTGTGTGTGCAAGTCTGTATAAAAGAATTGCCCCTTTTGCCAACTAGGAGAACACACTACAGGATGCATTCCTCTTTCTAAACACTGATGATGTCAGCACCCTATAAGTACAGCAGGAGAAGGTATGTGGCATGGACAATGACTGAGTCATATGTGTCCATGCCTCTGACTGATCTGTATGCTTGTGTTATGTGGTGGACCATAGTGCCCCACGGGCATATCACTGTGACCTGTACCTTGTCCAGCCTGGTGAGTGTGACCTCACTGTACCGGACAATAAAGGTACCTAACACAGCTGTGGCAGGTGTGTTGTCTAGCCGTACAGGCTGTGACTGTTTGGCACACAGGATTTGTGTGCTATGTGTTATGCGTGATGTGTTCTGGCATAACGTATGCCTGTGTGCCAGCTGCAGAGGTGTCTGCCGCTCAGGCAGGATGCTATTCTTAGGCTCCACGAATGGCCCAGTGTGTTCACGTGCTTGTATTGCTGTCAGTGTAGGTCTACATCAAACTGGTATTGTAGTCACTGTAGTATTTCATGCCACCTGACAGGTTATGCCAGTACTGGGTTCAGAGTGCTTAGTCCCCAGTTTGGCTATGTGGTTCCATCTCATACATGTGTTGTACGTCCATGTGTAGGAGAGGGTTGACTGTGTACATGTGGCAGCTGTGACATTGCCACATGACCCACATATTCCACAACTGTACCATAGAGGTGACTGACAACTGACCTTTGCACATGCTACCATAGTATTGTGATTGCCATGGTGATTAACAGCACATAGGGCCAATGGGGAACAAGGTACATAGGTTCATAGGTTCATAGGTTCATACCAGGCTATCTGCCCTAGGGCATTTATAAACCTAGCCAGAATGTGTTTGGCTGTCGCCATCCATTGTAAATATATCTTGCCATGCCGTTTTTCGAGGTTAGTATACTGTGCGTCTGTCTAACAGTGACACAGAAGTGATACCCGGGGTAAACCTATGATGTCCCATCCACTCATCAAGATTCCTCTTGAAGAGAGTCAATGAGGAACTCTGCCTAACCTTGACTGGGATTTTATTCCAGAGTGAAGTGAGCCTCTGGGTTATGAATCTGTCCCTCCAGTATGTCCTATTTATTTCAGTGCTGAGGTTCAAGTCTCTCAAGCGTGTAGCTCGATGGGATTTGGATATTCTCAGGTGCAGCATTCCCATTAAGTCCGGGTTTGACATGGCTTTATACATCAGGCACAGATCGCCTCTGAACAGGTGGTATGCCACTGAGTAGAGCTGGGGTTTCTTTAACCGGTCAGCATATGGCATCTGTTTGAGCCCTTTGATCCTCTTGGTGAGGTACTTTTGGGGTCTTTCCAGTTGCTGCAGGTGTCTGGTAAGGTACATCCCAACAGGGGCATTGTACTCAATTATGGGCCTGATGAGAGATGAGTAAAGAGGCACGATGTCCTCCCCTGATCTAGATGTGAATCCCTTCATGATGAGGTGGGCTATATAAAATGTCTTTCTAACCACTTTGGCCACGTGGTTGTCAAATGAGAGATTGCTATCAACTTGGGTCCCCAGGTCCCTAATTACTTCTTCTGTACTTAATGGATTACCACCTATGTGGTACTTTGTGGGCAATTTGATTTTGCCAAAGGGGATGACTATACACTTTTTTGCATTCAGCTTGAGATCATGGCTCTGGCACAAGTTGTCTGTTTCTATGAGGCCCTTTTGGAGGATGCTTGTGTCGGCTGGAAAGTCGATTATGGCGTCCAGTTTGCAGTCATCTGCAAATCTGGTCAGCCACAGTCCTTCCATGTTGGCCTGTACCTCAGATAAATATATACCAAACAAGAGAGGTCCCAGGACTGAGCCTTGTAGGACACCACTTGTGACTGGTTTGGAGTCTGGCATGGCTCCAGCAATTCTAACCATGTGGGTTCTGTCCTTGAGCCAGTGTGCAATCCATCTAGTTCGTATAAGTAGTAATAATGAATATCCTGTCCAAACATTAGGTGAGGATGAGGACGGGGTAGAAGACCTTGATGAAGAAGACTCTGGGAATGTCCATGCCACCCCAACACCTAGAAGGAGTAATAGAATTAAGGGCTTTGCTAAAGATAAGGGAAGCCACGAGAGAAGTGATAAAGGTCACAATGACAATAGGGGGCACAACACTTATAATGCAGGGAATAGTAACAACAAAAATTTTTAGGCAGCAGCAAGAAGTCTTACAGGAGCAGAGCAGTAACAAACTTGCCCCTGCTTGACCCCATACCTAACTTCTTGGTGGCAGATTGTTCTAGTATAGTCGACGCTGATGCCTCCAGCTCACCTTCTTATGGTGGGCCCCCTGCTATTCTCACTAATACGAATGGCGACTTTACCATTTACAACTTTTCTGACATCATTTTGGACCAACAATTGATAGAATTGTTAGCTTTTGGAAACACTTTTGTTCCAACTTCCTATGGGAATGTTTCTAAAGAAATTATTGAACTAAAGTGTTTTGTAAGAAAAATGAATCTTAAGTTACTGTTCAATCATGAAACAGAGGTTGTGAATCATGGTGAAGTAAACGCCATCCCCAATGTAGGACTTCCAAAACTGTCCAGTGTTTTTAATCCTCCATTACATTCTACGTTGGAATTGTTTGAGAACATGTGTGAATTTGATTTTAGATTTTTGGGTAACAAATATAATGAATATAATAGGTCTACAACTCCCAACATTTCTAAAGAACAACGCTTATTACTGGATGAACTTAGTCAGTTACCTATACGGGTGTTAAAACCGGGCAAGGGAGGAGGCTTGGTGATTTTTCATAATGTCACCTATAATGAGAAAATGATTTCCCTCCTTGATAGTGATGCCTACACAAAAGCTTCAAGAAATGAAGTTAACGGTACCACACAAAGGATCAGGGGATATTTTAGGGACCTTTTCTTAACGGGGAAAATTGATATCAAGACATATAATTATATTGACATCATGTCTTCTAAGATCCCCGTTATGTTTGGGATCCCTAAAATCCATAAAAGTGTTACTGACCCCCCTATGAGAGCTTTAATTGACAGCAGATCCTCTATTACTTACCCATGTTCCAAACTAATCACACACATCTTGGACAAATACGTTAAGTACATTCCAAGTGTGTGCAAGGACTCATGGACATTTTTGGATAACATAAACAAACTGCCATTCAATGAAGATGACAACTTGTTAACTATTGATGTCATTGACCTCTATACGTGCATACCGCACTTAGAGGCGGTTGAATGGACAGGGTCAATGTTACAAAATTTTGGGGCGTCTAGACTGGAGGTCGAACTGGTTATGGAATTACTTGAAATAGTACTAACCAGTAACTACTTCCTATTTGACGGTGACTTCTATTTACAGAAACGGGGGGTAGCGATGGGCTCCCCATGTGGAGCAGGTGTGGCAAACTATGTAATGGGGTACTGGGAAGCAAACATCTTGGCTGATCTCCCTGGTATTATGGCCCCTGTTACCTTCTACACCCGCTACCTTGACGACATGTTCCTCCTGTTCAGGGGGTCAGAATTGGAAGCGAAAAACTTAGTGGATAATATCAGTAATTCCACTGAGTTCCTGAAGTTCACTTTTAAATTTTCTACCATCGAGTTGGATTATTTAGATGTCAAACTTACGAAGGATATTTGTCATCAGTGCTTCAGGTCCACCGTCTTTAGGAAAGCCACATACTGCAGTTCTTTCCTGCACTTCACCAGCTTTCACCCTCACAAACAGAAAAGATCTATAGTGAAGGGACAGCTGGTGAGGGCAGGAAGAATGTGCAGCACCCTTGTGGACTTTGTTAAGGAATGTTCATTTCTGAAGGAAATGTTCATTAACCGTGGCTATCCTGAGAAAATGGTTTGTGAACTGATTGAGGAAGTTACTCTTAAAAGAACTAGAGGCTTCTACACCCCTTTATTGACTAAACAAAAGGTCTCCTCAAGTGTAGTTAGTAGTTTCACAGATGAGGTGCCTATAAGTGGTCTAATAGGTAGCAATGTTGACCGCAGAGAATTAAATACAGATTTATCTTTGAGCTTCGTCACTATTTTTAGTACTAATTCAGAAGCAATTCTGGACATCATCCGTAAGAATTGGAGGTTGATATCCTCAAACCCATCACTAGCAGGAAAATTGGGAGACGAACCTAGATTTATTTTTAAACGATCTAAAAATTTGAAGGAACTATTACAAAGGGACATCCAACAGTATAGTTTTTATAAAAGGAAAGGAATGTCCAGATGTGGATTCTGTAACTTCTGTAACAATGTCCGAACAGGGGAGACATTCCTTGTTAGGGACAGGAAGTTTGTCATCAAGCATGCACTTAATTGTGAGAGCAAATCAGTTATATACATTGCTATGTGCAACTGTTGCTCTGGGTTCTACATCGGAAAAACTGACAGGAGACTGCGAGATAGGATGTATGAGCACTTGTATGCAATTAGGACATGTAAAGATGACAACGCACTGGCCAAACATATTGCATTGTTCCCAGGACATAGTTTTAGCTTTATGGCTATAGACCATATACCCTTAAAAATCAGAGGGGGCCCTGTATCTTTAATACTAGAAAATTGTGAGCTGGATTGGCAGTTGCGCTTGGACGCTTTCTGTTTCCCTGGCCTTAACACTAACTGCAACATTGCCCCAGTTCTTAAATTAAAAAGTTATTTTAGGTAAAACCTACTGTTACTTATAGTTTTCTCTGACTTTAGGTTTGACCCGTATATCAGGCAACACATATTGGATGACTTGGCAGTCTTGTGTGTTTTCAGCACCTTGCACTAACACATTGGGTCTAGCTAGTTGACTTGACCGTCTACTATTCAGGGCTTGCTTAACCTAACAGTCAGGGATATAACCTAGTCTTAGTGGTCTTAGTAGGAAGACACAATGGAGTTTCACGTGCTGAATCTTTTAGGTCGCACGTGTTTTCCGCAGGGCAAAGGATATTTTTCCCCTTTTCCTTTTCTTTCCCCTTCCTCCCCTCCTTCCCCCCCCCTTCTTCTTTCTTCTCTTTTCCTTAGTCCTGCATGGTTACAGCACAAACAGAATGTTTAATAAACTAAGCCTGAGCAAATATGAGCAGTATTTATCCCTTACACACACCTCATATAAGGTAAATTTGCTTTTAATGGCTTAAGAGAGTATCAGAGTATACTTTTCGATAGATTTACTTACATATTTTGTATAGTAGTTTATTGTAAATAGTAATGACATCTGTTTTTTGTCATCTATATCATTGTTAAGTCGCTGAGATCTTTTTTCATATAATTGAATCCATTTCTCATTGTTGTGTGCTACTTTTAAAAATGATTTTAAATGTGGGATGCCTTTATCTTTTTAGCACTTTGTATGTGTTTTTAAATACAACTGTTCGGTAACAGGAAACAGGAATATGTCATTTCCTGATGTAGGATTTTTAAAGTGAGTGTTTTTTGTCTAACTTGTTTCTCTGAAGAAGCTGCAGTGGTCTGTGGCGAAAACGCTCTTTTGGTTTGTTCAAAATAAAAGCGTTAAGAAGCTTTTTGACTCGGAGGCGTTTCTGTCTGCAAACAAGGTTCCTCATTGTGTACTTTTTGGTCTGATTTGTTTGAAAGCAGTTTTTGCAATCCATCTAGTGACATAGGGGCTTATATTTAAGCTGGCGAGCTTCTCTAGAATGCCCGAGTGGGGTATTGTATCGAAGGCTTTTGCGAGGTCCAGGTAGGCCGTGTGGACCACCTTCCCATCGTCAATGGCCTTGGTGACTGTTTCAAAGAAATCAACCAGGTTTGAGAGGCAGGATCTGCCCTTAACAAAGCCAAACTGGGTATGATCCAGTGTCTGTAGGTCCCCAATATCTTTATTTATGAGGTCCATGATGATCCTTTCCATAGCTCTGCAGACCTAGCTAGTCTGGCTTATGGGGTGATAGTGTCCAGGATCCATTGAGGCACCACCTTTCTGTAGAGGGACCACTGTTGCTGTACGCCACTCTTTGGCCACATATCCTGTAGTAAGGCTGGGATTGAACAGTAGTTTTATGTTTGGTTGTAGCTCTTCTTGGAGTTCATGTAGGACACAGCCCGGGACACTGTCTGGTCCCATTGATGCAGTGTTTATTGCTTTGTAGAGGGTGGCTTTTACCTGAGCATCTGAGATGTCAGGGGGGCAGCACTCTGCTGGGATAAATATTTGCCCTTTCGGTGTGGAGGGGGGGAGAAGTTTGCGCTGAACCTGTCAGCTAGAATGTTGGCAATGTCTGTGGGTTTGGTGTTTCTATTGACATTTTGGTCTACCTCTGAGCATATCTGGGAATTACCACCCAGGTTCCTAACATAACTAAAGAAAGCCTTGTGATTATCCTTAGTGTCCTGTGCAATTTTCTCTCGAAGCTGGCCTTAGACAATCTTATGAGTGCCCATAGTTATTTGCTAATACTGATCAGTGATGCCTTCCCTTTTTGGGATTTTGCTGTATAATTTATTAGCTTCCTCCTTCTATTGTGTAGTTTGTTTATGGCTGGGGTCCACCAGACAGGACATCTGCCTTTGGAGGATTGGGTCTTGGTTTTATTCGGGATCGCATGATCCATGCATTCCTGAAGGTGTCCATAGAATGCGTTTATAGAGGAATCTGCGGTCTGGTCTGTAGTTTCCACAGGCCCGGGGGCTTTGAAGGTTTCCACCACAGTTTTGAGGAGTGTGAATTTGCTTTAGAGAAGTTGTTCACTGTGGTTTTCTGGGCAGGGGGTGGGGTCGGGATGTGAATATCCAGTGAGATTAGTTTATGGTCTGATCTTACCAGTGAGGGATACACTTCTGGTCTGGAGCATAGAGTCCCCATGTTGGTGATGATCAGGTCCAGTATGTTTCCCCTTCTTGTGGGAGTGGTAACAAGTTGTTCCATAGCATTTGATCTCATATATTCTAGAAATCTTTGGGCTAGGGTGTTGGAGCTAGAGTCATGCTCCCAGTCTATGTTTGGGTAGTTGAAGTTGCCCAATATAATGGTGTTTGGAGACCTTCATATTTTCCACTGTTCTCAGGAAGGCAGAGTGCAGTTCTTGGGTTTGGGATGGTGGTCTGTAGCAGGCTATAACCTGGAAGGCAGTTTCACCCATTGTTAGTTGCACAAGGATAGTCTCTGATGCTTGGTGCTTTGCCATCAACCTGGAGGTGTGAGTATCTTTGATGAATATCAATACTTCCCCCTCCTTTTGTGGTTCGTTCCACATTTTGGGGCTGAAAAGCATGGTATGAGGTATAACCTGGTAGTGCTGGGGTGCTCTCAGTAGCCCTGAACCAGGCATCTGTTACTGCACAGATATCGATGTTCTCCATGCTAAGGAGAGTTTCAAGTGCATGCATCTTGAGGTTTAGACTTCTGGCGTTGGGTAGCATTACTCTTAGTTTCTTATCCCGTGTGATACCTATGAAGGTGGGTTTGTCATATGAGCCTTGCCTAACAAAGGCACTATGGGGGTAGCAAGAGCCTTTGCCAATATCTGAAAGCCCAGGGGTGACAGGTGCAAGCCATCCCTAGCGAAGCAGGTGGTTCAACAGAAGATGAATATGTGAGGGTGTAGTGCCTGTGATTAGTTAGCAGTAGCATATATGACTGCTCACATGGACAAATGCCAGGTAAGTCATATGCAATGTGTCACAGGCAACGTACATGTGAACCAAAGACATTCTGTCAAGTGAGACATGGACATACATATAGTAAGCTATGCAGATGTCACTAGGAGTCCACAGAAGCTCTGTAACTATGCATTGCAGGTGGGATTAGTATTCCAGGGTAATTGCAAGCAAACATGCATGCAAACAAAGCTACAGTAAGCAGGGCTGCATGTAGTCCATTGTACAACAAACAAGCTGTACAACTTACAGTAGGTAACACTGCAAATATGCAAGCACTATGCACATGTACATCGAAATACACAGGTCAGATGGCTAGGGTCCAGTCTCAGCGCACACAAGTGTACAGACCATGTACTGTCAGGATGTACAATAACTGGATGGAAACCCATGTGCTCATACCTGCAGTAATACAGATGTCAAATAACAGACACTGAGCCTTCACTCAGTGGTTCCATACTTAGTAGGATGTATGCTACCTGGCCTGCCACCACAGTATCCCTGACATGTATGGGGACTCTCCCTCCTGTGACAGTTAGTTTTGTGTGTTGGGGCTGCCTAGCATGGTATGAGATGTGAGCTTGCAGTGCTAGGGTGCTCCTGTGTGTCCTGTACCAGTCGTGTAGTACTGCACACATATCAACATCCTCAAACATCCGCATTGCAGAGTCCAGTGTGGGCAACATGCCACTTGCAGTTTACATGTCCATCATTGCCTAATAATACTTTCATTACCTTATCCCCTGTGCTACCTATGTATGTAGCCTTCTGTTGACATCCCTACCACCAGTATGCCAACATGTGCAGATGATACACTATGGTACTTACCATGGGTGTAGACAACAGTACATGACAATCATACCCTTACTGCATCAGGCATGCTGTGATATACCCACAATTATCTCAGCACACAGTACTGTTAACAACATGATACTATTACTACACATCTATGTAGTCACCCTGTGCATCAGCAACATCTTAACCTGTACCTGCACTGATGTTACAGATTGCAGGAGGTGGCACAGTTTCATCATATGCACAGGGTGTGAACTTGGTATGCCTGAGTCAGCCACCGATACCAATGATTGACATGTATGTGTATGTGTGTTGGTGAGGGACAGCAGTACAAGGTGGGGCAATGTTGATGCAGTGTGTGTGTGTATGCGGTAGCCCTAGGTGTTGTCATTTCGCATGTGTGTATGGATGCACACAGTTCCACCTCATGGCTGCCATATACTGGTGTTTGTGGACAGCCACAGACTGTGCCTGCCAGGTCATGCAGATCAGTGTCTCTGGCCATGGACACGATACCTGTGCCTTGCAGGGGTGCTACGGACCATATCCGGTACCAACCCAGACTGGGTACTGTCATCAGAAGCAGGTGTTGGTTGACTGGACACAGATCCCTGTCGGGCCTGGCCAGAGCCACGTGCACGTGGTCTCCTGGGGTGGTCTGATGACAGCACAGACTCAGCATTGCTGGGGCTGCTGCTGGCACTATGGGGGCAGCCGCGGCCCTGTTGTCATCCGCGACGACTGCCAGCTGCTGCTGTTGCTGGCATATGCCCACGTCGGTGCCTCAACCATCCACCATCGCCCTGGCTCATGGACATGTAGTTGTGGAACCGGGCTAATATGTCCCCACAACATCTGTCTATGACATCGGTGAAATTACGGATGGCAGCCGCAATGTCACGCATGCTGTCAGTCATGGCTGTGCGACATGCAGTCAGCTCCCTCAGACCCTGTCTGGTGTACCGTTCCATATGTGACTGTGCCTGCATGACAGCCCGAAACATAGCTGAGGTTGTAAGACCTCTGTGGGCACGTCTGACAGGGGCAGTACGCCCACGGATGCTACCACGAGAATCCCTGGACATCTGTCTGTGTGGTGCCATCTCAGGGCCATGCCCATGGCTGCTGTGTGGGGAGGCATGTGCCACAGATACCACATTACCCTGGTCAATGCCCACTGTATGCTGTCCATCACCTAGGGACATTGGTGACAAAGGGTGTATTGGCAGGATAACTGCATTGATGGGGTTGACAGCTGTGTACTGTCAATCGGCTGACCAATGATGGACCCTGGCATACCTTCCTGTGCCATTACACAGATATCATCATTATCAGTACCCATGGCACCTGATTCAGGTTCCCTGCTCCATGACACCAGAGCAGCACCAGAACCTGTGGGAGGGAAACAGGAAACACAGTTTACAATGTCTACACAATATTACCAGTGATGCACACATCCACACATGCACAGGTCCAGACATGCACACATGTACAGGTGCACACATGCACACATGCACAGGTGCACACATGCACACATGTGCACGTGCACACATGCACACATGCACAGGTGCACACATGCAGGCATGCACACATGCACAGGTGCACACATGCACACATGCACACATGCACAGGTGCACACATGCACACATGCACACATGCACAGGTGCACACATGCACACATGCACACATCCACACATGCACACATGCACATATCCACACATGCACACATGCACACGTGCACACATGCACACATGTACAGGTGCACACATGCACACATGCACACGTACACATGCACACAGTTGCACACAGTTGTACACTACTCAGTATGCGTGATATCAATACACAGACACAGACACACCTGCATGCATACACAGAGCACTACTAAGTGAGCCTAATATTATTATTACTATCAAGACTAGTAAAGGTATTGTTAATACACACTCACCAGCAAGGGTAGGCTGCATTGCTGTTACACCAGAGGGACCTGCAGAAGTGAGGAAACTAATGTCAGTGGGCACAACTGTGCCATTGTTACTGAGTATGATACAGGTCAGTAGTACAACAGTCGCCTTTCACAGGTCAGCTGCTGATACTGAGGATATCACACGTGAACATTAAATACTATGATGACAGCTACAAACCAAGGACACACCTCACACATGCATTAACTACCAGTGTACACAACAGTCAACTATACATATGGCATATTACCTGCACGCTCATAGTCTTGCTGCTGCGTGGCTCCAGCCTCCATCATAATGCATGTCTGCTGCTGTTGTTGTTGCTGGCAGACTGGAGCCACTGCACTCATGAGTAGTCCCTCCAGTCTGGTGAGTGGGGGATGTGTAGCCACCCCACCACCTGTGGCGACCTGTTGCCTGTGGATATCCGACGCACGCTGATGGACATTTCTGATTAAATCACTGCAGTGATGTCGTACCTGCTCATATGTCCTATTATGCGTGCCTATGTCATTTACCCGACGGACCAGGTCTTGCCACAGTGCAGCCCTCTCCTGCTGATTCTGGCTGGTGCGGGAAAAGAGTATTGCATAATCCCGCACCAGGCTCTGGTGTATCTCCTCATCCTCAGTTGAAGAGTAAGCTGGATTTCGCGGGTGAGCCATGTTCCTGAAAAAGAAAATAACCTGATATCAGCAATATATGTCAGCAGAATTTGGCACACATACTACACATGCTACTCGACTGTTATGATACAACATATCTCACATATATAGCATCTGTCTGTCTATTGGTGGATACACATGTAAATGGCCAGGTGTCAGTGCTCAGCCAGCAACTGTGCAACAGTACCTGGCACACTCCATATGACATACTACCAAACCCCAGCAGTCAGAACACTGATTCAGGTCCAGAGCACCTCCTCACTCTGGGGGTTTGTATCTAGGTACTGTATGGCCTACATCATCAACTACTGTAAGCTGACCACAAACTAATTGCCCTGGATATACATATCCCACCTCCACCACCAGCACAAATGACTATAGTGAATAACATTGCAAATGCAAACTTTACACTTTGTAACAGTGACATGGTATCCTTTCAGCCCACTGGGCCAGTGGAAGACACAACCCACAATGCTGACCCCTACACAAATGCTTTCTACGGACATCTCTGAGAATGCATGGATCATGCAATCCCATATATGACCAAGACACTCTCCACAAAGGGACAGCATCCTGTCTGGTGGATCCCAGCCATAGACAGATTGTATTACAAAAGATGGAAGCTACTGCAAGACAGAGCATAATTCCATAAAGGGAAGGCATGTCTGAGCAGCACTAGTAATAATCTATTTTCCCTCATACAAACATCCATGGGCAACTTTGAGAGGGAAATCAAGAGGGACACTACAGATAACCAGAAGGCCTTCTTCAGTTATGTTAGCAACCTGGTCAGAATCCCTCCACTATGCTCATAGTTAGTACACAACAACAAATAATTCACTGAAACCACAGATATTGACAACATTGTGGCAGACAGGTTCAGTGCAGGTGTCACCCCTCCCTCTCCCCCAAAATAAGACATAGTTATCTCAGCTGACTGTAACCTCCCTGTCATCACAGATGTCCAGGTGACAGCCATCCTCAGGAAAGCAGAATACACAACATGACTGGGACCTGATGGTATCCCCAGTTGCATGCTACATGAACTCCGACAGGAGCTAAACACACATATAGAAGTACTATGTAACACTAGCCTGACTACAGGATATGTACCTGTACACTGGTGCACAGCAGCAGTGGTTCCACTCCATGAAGGAGGCACCTCAACATACCAATACAATACAACACAATACAATACATTACAATACAATACTATACAATATGCTATTGCCCCTGGGACTACAGCAGCATACTGTTCTGCTACACTGACCATTGTGACACATGTGGTGTGATGGTACCTGCTGCTGTCACACAGTTACACAGGGTGGCTCATATGGCATATTACCTATCTGATTAACATTCAGCAGGGGTATGTGTGACATGTACTCATGGGGAGACTTGCTTCTTAACACTGTGTGGTTTATTGCAGGGTATGTCTTATCTGTGGGTAGGAACCTTTACCTCCACATGTGCTCTCTATTGCATTGGCATGGACGACACACAGCAGTCATTTAGGTAGTGGATGGTGTGAGGTGTTACTATGGTTGTTGGACATCTGTCATGGGTGTGATTTACGTATGTAAATCCAGGAGTGGTAACCTCTATGTGGGTAGTATGTGTGTACTCTGTGGTATTGTCAGTCACTGTGCATTGGTAATGTGTTTGAGTGCATTGTCACAGTGTTGTACATGTCACTGTGTCCTTCTCCATATCTGTAGCTGTCATGTGAGGTACATACCATGGCAGCCATTATGTGGTGTGGAGGGGTACACTGACCTACATGTCCATAGCTGACACACCATGTCTGCTGACACATACCATGTGCAGGTATTCCAGGAATAGTGTGCCACTGTGAATATCATTGGGGGGACTATTGTACACATTTATGACCCTGTTCACCCCTGACACATGCAGTGGTGGGCAGCCAATCACATATCTGGTGGTTACTGGTGTAGGTGATCTGAGATGGGGTATGGCACTCCAGTTTTGACACTGGTGTTCACTCCATGCCTTTGTCACCAGGCACCTGTTGCAATACATCTGTACACATGTGCCTCACTCAGAATATATATACATCTCTCTCCCTCTCTCTCTATATATATATATATATATATATATACATATGTATATAGATATATCTATATGTATATATATATATATATATATATATATATATATATGTCTGTATACATATACACATATATATATTGATGTACATATATTGCTATAGATATGGAGAGGGGGGGTGTGACACAGAGGGGGTGAGAGTGACAGAGGGGGTGGGACAGGGGGTGTTGAGGTCGTCATATACAGTCATACCTGTAGATAGTCAGATCAGTCTGTCTATGTATATGTATCTACATATATCTATATCTGTATGTGTGTATTACATATATATGTTTGTACATATTCTATCTATCTACATCTGTCTATGTATTCCTACATCTCTCTCTATGTATGTATACATATATGCATATTTTATATATATATATATATATATATATATATATATATATATATATATATATATATATATACATACATACATATTTTGACATACATACGTATCCATATGATAGACAGGTATATCAACGTTTGTCTACCATACTGTATACACACACTAACATACTGCTAAACATACATAACTGTGAAACCTAATTTGTACATTGCACTACAACCTACATTCAACCTACATTGATATGTGCACATAGATGCTCTCACATACAAATGTATGTACAGCCTTCACTGATAGTTGATGTATGTCCCCTGCCCTTTGCACATCTTCATATACATATGGATGCACAGCAATGACACATATGGAGGGTTCACAGTATGTAGACCTTTATAGTATTACTTTACATTACCTGTGTTTGTCACAGCTGCTTGTGTTGCCATCTGGTTTTGTGTCCTGCTGCTCCACTTGCCAGTTGTCAGCTTTCAGGTGGCTGTTGCTGAACAGTTTTGTTTGTGTATGTTTAATTTCGTTTTTCTCTGTCTCTGTCTCTGTCTCTGTCTCTCTCTCTCTCTCTCTGTGTCTCTCACTTCCTCCTCAGGGTGCGATGAAAGTATTGCATGTGTGGACTGGGAGTGCAGAATACCTTTTTAGGTATCTGCATATGTCCATGTGATGGCCTCTGCACCAATTGTTAGCCAGCATTTGCTAATTGCATGCAGCCAGTTATGTACTGATGGTAGTTCTCACTGTGATTTCAGAACAGTGCTATAAAAAGGTATGTGAGATAGGCGTAGCCCTTTCAGATTTTATGGGCAGGGACCATGCTGGTATGCTGTGGACAATGTTCTGTGAGTGTAAAGGTTGGCATCTCTCTCATATTCCCAGCTGTGTTGTAGATTAACATTTCTCCATTCATTTCTCCAGTTTCCTGTACTAACTGTGTATGTACACTGACACCTACAACTACTACTACTGTTAATGTCTGTGTGTGTGCTTTCCTTGCACTTTTGCTTGCACTTTGTTGCTATGGCTTCAATATTTGCCCTTTACAGTCACTACTTGTATGCCTGCTAGGTGTCCTGACTGGAGTGTGCTGCTGTGGCTTTCCTATTTTCCATGTACATTCACACCTTGGAATGCTTGCTATATCTGCTAGGGTGTTACAGCATGCAGTGTGGTCTGGCCATGGTGTGGGCCTTGACATCTATTAGGGTATTTCAGTATGCTGCTGAGCATGCCCCAGAGACTCTCAGGTGCATCTGTTATCTGCCTCATGGAATGGTACATATCAGTGGGGTACACCCATTAAATTGTCTGGTATGCTGCAGTTGTGACTGTGGGATAGCATGAGCATATGTATTACTACATTTTTTCTGCCATGCAAGTGGTGCATACTTTCAGGACTCCATAGTTACCATTGCATGTGTTGTAACACCTTTCTGCCTACTGTTTGTACATTTCACATGGAGTCTGTGGGGCATCCCTGTAACTCATTCATTGTTGTTATGTCTAGGCTCTTAACTATTCAAATATGGTGGTGTCAGACCTCTCATGTGTACAAATATTTGCAGGTTGTCCACATTTCTACCTCATATTTTGGTCAATATGTCATGCACAGCTTTTTCTGGCAAATCACTCTGGGCTCAAGTCAGAATATAGTGACAAACATTTAAGTTTCAGACTTCATACCCTTCCAAACATCCCACAAAATGCAGAACCTGTTATTCTCTGAACTGTCTGAGTTTGTTGTAACATTATTTGTAATGTGTCCCTGGTTTTGGCCCTTTGCTCCACATATTTTATTACTTGGTCCGGATGTGTTCCTGTAAGAGATTGTGGGGTATGGGCAGTGATTATCCTGCTGTGAGTATATGTGTGGCTTGCATGGTGTTACAGTGACATTATTACCTACTAGCTACCAACTAGCATGGCTGTTTCTGTTCACACACTACTATCATAGATATCCACTAGATTTTACAGTAAATATACATGACATGCTTTGTGTACTACACATCCTATATTCCCTTTACATTCATTCCTACTATTACATGATATATTTATTTTAGCACAATGTTCTCATGTAACAGTCATGGCTTAGTGGTAAGTCATGCAGACTACTGTTTCCAAGGTCCTGGGTTTGGGACTGACAGTGGGATTTTATTTTGCTTTTGAACTGACTACAGGACTTGTCAGTCAGAGTGACTAAGGCACTTTTAAGCAGTTGTAACTGGGTTAGCGCTGGTTTGTGCAGAGCTCACGCATGCGCACTGGCGTTTAGCTCCGTGCACACACGCACACACCCGCTTACAACCGCTTAAACATGCTTACTCTTGCACACACCCGCGCTATTTTCTTTGAAAGAAATGAAAATGGGGAGACAGGAAAGTGGTGAAAAAGGGGTCACAAAGAGGATAAGACAGTAGGTAAACAAGCTCGGGTTTTGCAGGAGGGATGTAGGTAAGGCCCATAGCTGCCCATTTCTTCATCAGCAACAGCTGTGCATATGTATGTAATTTGGTGTGACATTTGAAACCTTACACCCCTGAGAGAGGTGTCAGGACAACAATAATACTTGTTGTACAGCCAATTGTAATTGATAGTTTCCATGTCCAGCAGACATATGTGCGGAATGGGCAGCTATGTATGGGGTGTAATTTTTTTGTGGGTACAGAGTGCCCTTTTTTATTTTTATTTTTTTTTTTCAGGTGAGAGTGGTATGTCAGGTGAAGGAAGTCTGTATAGCTGGGGAGGTAGATTGGGCAGGTCAACAGACAAGACAAACAAGATGCATACAGAGGCGGTGTATGACACGTATGGGGGGGTTACACAATTGACGGGGACGGAGGTTTGGATATCCAGAGCCCATGAGCCCACAGATGGCAACAGTGGAACTGATATCCCCACCCATGGGCAGTTGCCACTGTTTCTTCACTGCCCAGGACAGGGCTGTGCTGGGCTGTGTAGGCCGGGCAACAGGCATGCCTGTAAGTTGTGCCACCTGTGCCTCAAGCTGGCGTAGGGGCCCAAGAACAGAGTCCCGGATCTCCCTATGCACCACAGTCCGGATGCTACGGAGGGTGAGTGGTGGTTCTCCTCCGGCCACACTTGCAGAGGGGGGACGAGCCCCATCCCCTGCAGCGCTTCCACCCACAGGTGGCACAGGGCCACTGGAGGAGGGTCCAGACTGGGCACTAGTGCCAGGTGCACTCGCCAGCTGAGGTGGGAGAGGTGGGTCCGCTGGAACCCACCTTCCCTGTCGTCCTATGTTTTGCATTATGTCATGACAGTTTGGGTTAGTAACATACAATACCATTCGCAATTAGTTGTAACAGCATGCATTAGTATTCCCATTAACCAAACACCCAGATATTCACACCATTGAACAGCGAGCATAACACATGCATAATTGGAACAGCAATACACAGTCCAACAACATACAGGGTTGATTGATGGCAACAGGCCATCAGGTTTGGATGTATGAACAGGGCAGATGCATCAACGTACATGCAAATATTTATGACCCAACAGGACAAATGTCCAGGGGTGTTAATTGTGATTGCACATACCGATTTCACGTGGAATGGATTATATGTGGTTATAGGGTGGGGTGAAGAAAATAATATTAACACCTTCGAATACCAATACATATGCTGTACATTTCTAATAGCTACAGATATATACACACTACTGTTCTAACTACAGTTTCCTATATGATAACTACTTCAATTTGGTGATAGGACTATTACTGCTACATCAATATACATTTTATTGTTATTCATACACATTCATATCTAGCTTTGTTCAGCTACATCATCCTGCTACATTTGCTTTATATAGCTATAGACAACTGTGGATGTTTGATATTTCAGACAATCATACTATCTGCATATTGCAGACTGAGAGCAACATATCCAGATTTTGGGATACACATTCCAGCTGCAGCAACACTTTAAACACATTTCGCAGTTTGGTTCTACTTGTTACATTCATTTCATTCTGTACTGATTGCAGTATACTTTATTCAAGGGTTATTACTACTTTATTGGTGGATTCATAACTCTTTCTCACACTCTCTCACTTGTTTTCATTTTACTATTCAGGATGGTACTTACTTCTAGGCTTTATTGACATGTTTTACCTGTAGTTATTACAATCCTTTCCAGCAGTCTCACTTCTGTCATGTTTCAGTATTTCAACAGGGATATATTTCACACATGTGATTTGCTCATCTTCTGCAGCTGTACTTTTCAGCCTGCTGCAGGTTGTGTACTATTATATTACAGGTGGGGCATCTTTATTTCAGACTTTATTTCAGACATTTTCATTTTTCTGTTTGGATTACAGACTGCAACACACTTTTGTAATCAAGCAATACTTGCAAACACTTTTACACTGTTACTTGCACATTTTATTACTTAGTGACTACACTGCACTCTTTTGCTAGCTGTCATACTTTTATATTTCTTTACAGTTATTGGGAGTGGATTACTGACCTGCCTGGTGGTGCAACCGCACCAGCCTATCGCCATAGGCTCTGCGGTTCACAGAACGGACACCTGCAGCTGTAATATAAATGAAGTAATATTGGAATACACATCTCCATAATATCAGCTAATTTAATTTCTTACATACATAATTAAATCAGTAGTGGGGCGTTGGGCATATGCTGGGCCTCCTGGATCCAAAGGTTCAATTGGTCCTGCTTGCGTCTCTTCAGGTCCACATGGTGGTGATGGACCTGCTCACCAGTCCTTGGAATCCCTGTGGTACTGGTGAGATCATGAGCCAACCGGTCCCACGCCTCAGCCCTATATGCTCCCCCCAGGACCTGGCCCTGCATGAGTTGGGCCTCATGATTGTGGACTAGGAGCCAGACCATGTATCTGGACTCCTCAACGCCCCACCTCTGTGCTCGAAAGCAACTACCCTCACCTACACCTGACATTCTGGCTGCAAGTCAGTTCTACAATCGTTTATGCTGTGTATTCCTGCCTATGGGACTTATATATGCCGTTTTTCCCGCACTTATCTGTGATTGGCCATTTTGGAATTGTATCCACTTCACAAAACCTGCTTTGTCATGCTCCACTTTCTATTCATTCCTATATATGTGCTATTACTGCATTTCTGGGTACAGCTGTCATGGTTTAGTGGTTCAGTACCTTGACTATGGTGCATGGTATCCTGGGTTTGAGCCTGCCCACTGCTTTTTATATTTTATGACTGTGTAGAAAGGCTAGGGGGTGTGTCTGTGTAAAGGCAGTTTTGTTACAGCTTGCTCAACATTGCTTGTCAGTTAGCTTGTTAGCGCGGTGCGCAGCTCCACGCAAACGGGGTACGCTGGTTTACACGTCATTTGGCTGTCATCACACATATTACACTCAGCTCAGCTAGGGGCACACAGTTTTAGTGTGTTAAACCACTGCTCAGCTACGGGCACTCATTTTGCACCTGTTAAACCACTGCTCACCTACGGGCAGATGCACTCACCTTGTTAAACTGTAGCTCAGCCATAGGCACATCTGGCATTTTATATTGTTTTGTTACCTCACATTTCTTCAAAATAAATGGACTATTTCATTACATTTTACATAAAATGTGATTTTATATGTGTACATATTTGTCAGGGACTTGTTTCGTGCTTATTTTACTAAAAATAAAATTGATGCTGGGGGGGCTCGAACCATGGATGCCTGCTCTTCAGCCGACGTCTTTACCGCTACACTATTGCTTCTTGGCTTACTTTGCATATTTAGTTCTTATATGCTTTCCCACTGACTGCTAACTGTGGCTGCTCTACGGGCACGCCCGCGCAAACGAGCGCACTCATGGGCAAACATTTTTACGATTTAACAAAAATATATAACGTGTTCATTTATATATTTTCTGTTCATAGTCTGTGGGGGCATGTGTTGTGTTGTGTTTATTCACATTTCCATGGACTCTGTCATGGGTGTTTACTTTGGGCACTTTTACTCTTCTGGGGGCGTGTCCGCTTGCAGGGCTCGGCCTATGGACACGCCCTCTACTGTCTTACATGGACCGTGTTAGCCTTAGGTGTGATTCAGCATGCTCTCATGAATATGCAGAGTATGCTGAAATCACTCCGTTTAACTGCAGCCTCCGTGTAAGAGTTATAACTCTTACACAGAGGCTTTGTGAATCCTTGCCTTTATTTTTATGGAAAGGTGATGAAGGTAGTTTGAATGATTCTGTTGCTTACTTGAACTCTACAACCCACTTTTTAGAGTTCAGTACAACCTCTTCATATGTTTCTGTAGATTTCCTTGATATTACCATTCATCAAGACTTTGCTGGACTACTGAGTACCAAATTATATCGAAAGCCCTGCTGGACGAATGCTCTAATGCATTTTAATAGTATGCATCCCAGGATGACCTTTTCTAACATTGTTAAGAGTCAGTACCATAGACTGAAGAGAATTTGTAAAGATCCAGATGATCTGTTATTACAGTTGGATGAGTTAGATAAGTTATTCTTGGATAGGGGCTATAAGAAGTCTATTTTAGTAAATGTAAAAAAGGAAGTAATGGGCTCGAATGTCTCCTCAACAAGAAACATGACTGGTTATGATAGTAGCAATAGGCTTCACTTTGTCACCACATATACAGGAGATATCAGTTATACTGTAGAGGTGGTGAAGCGCAATTGGCATGCCTTTTTATTGGACTCAGCCACTGCCAGGATAGTTGTGAGGTCTCCATGTTTCACTTATAGAAATAGTAGTAATTTGAAACGTATCTTATGTAAGGATGTGGTGGGGTGTCCCAATAATAGTTTGATTCCAAATAGGAGTTTGAGCTATGGAACGTTTTCATGTAAACATTGCAGGATGTGTAGTGTTATAACTGTTGTACAGAATTTCCACCATCCAGTCCTAAATTACAGGTTTGTTCCTAGATTTACTGCTACCTGTAACAGTGTTAATTTAGTATATCTTGCATCTTGTAATTGTTGTACCTGTTTCTATGTAGGCAAGACTACACGAAGGTTGAGAGACAGGATTTATAATCACTTGTATGATATCAAAAATTCAAAGCAACAAAATGCATTAGCTAAACATGTGGCTAATTTTAGTACCCATACGTTTAACTTTAGGGTTCTGCAAACAGTGCCGATTAATGTGAGAGGGGGCAAATTGAACAATCAATTAGAGCTGGTAGAAGTTAAGTGGATTTTTAGATTACGTGCCCATATTTTTCCAGGGCTTAACAATCATGTTAATCTTAAACCAGCCCTGGTAGCACGTCTAGTAAAATAGTATGTAATAATATAATACAATATAATAAAATAATATGTAATGAAATAAGATAAAATAAACTTGAATAGGTTAAGGTAGGATGAGCTGAAGTAGGTTATTATTAGAGTACAGTAATATTGTTGTTTGATTTATGACCAGTTTATAGTATATATATTGTAACTGGTAAAGGAAATTTACTGAATTTTTTGTATTCTTTTTTTTGTATTCATATAAAAATTTGTTTGAGTTTTAATTTTTATTTTATTTTTATGCATATTTATATATTTGATATTTGATGTACATATGTTATGTCTTGTTTTATGTATACATATATTTTTATATGAATTTATATACACATACATTCATATAATTATGTTAGGATTTGTGTCTGTGTGACTGTTGAATATATATATATATATATATATATATATACACACACACACACACACACACACACACACACACACACACACACACACACACCTTCCTATTGTCTGCTTAACTTGGATTTTATTCTGTCTTTAGTCAGCATTTGTCTTACTGCTGAAGGGATTAATTAGTTAGCTAATTAACTTGATGTTCCTGCTGTGAATGGGATTGGTTGGCAGTATTTTAAATCTGTTTAAATTAAGCTATTTGATTGTTTTCTGGGATCTGATGAAGCATGTTTTTACATGTGAAAGCGCTTATCCGTTGAACATACAATAAATTTGTTTAATTTTTAGAGCCTGGTGGTCCTTCCTTGTGTCTTCACTTTATATTTAGGAATATAGTAAAGATTAGTTTAGATGTTTTCTGTATCTATTTGGAACTGTCCTCTAATGTTGTTTTAAATATTTCCTGTGATTTTGAACTCTGAAGTCACTCTGAATACATATTTAGTATTGTCTTGTTCTTTTATTATTTATTATTATTAAATATATTTAAACCTATCTTTGTGGCTATTTGTGAGATATATTTAAGCTCTTAAAGTACTTGCATATGTATTTGGTAACACTGTACAGGTACTCCTAAATAGCCTTGCTCTTTGTCAGACTACCATTTGGATTAATAGTAACATTACACAGTAGGATTGGACACCATTTGTTAAGGGCCTTAAAAGTAGCTGATAAGAGTGTTTTTTGGCAGTGGAAACTACTTTATAGTCTGGGCAGAAGGGGGCATGGCTAGTAAAAATGTACCAGCCTTTCCCAGGAGTGTGTGTGTGTATATAAATCAAACCTCAAAGTGTGTGTGTGTGTGTGTATCAGCTACTTGGGCAGGGACACAAAACATTGGTTCGACAGAGAGGGTGCTGGGGGTTTTGGCTTGGCCATTCAGCTGAGATCTCAACCCTATAGCTGTGCCAGTGGGGAGTCTTATTGGGGATATGGTGAAAGAGGGAGAAACTAGCTGCAGACTGACTGTGATCTCTGTGTGCTCTTA
This sequence comes from Protopterus annectens, assembly GCF_019279795.1. NCBI lineage: Eukaryota > Metazoa > Chordata > Ceratodontiformes > Protopteridae > Protopterus > Protopterus annectens. The sequence goes on from NC_056741.1 coordinate 939,171,062, forward strand.
AGGGAAATTCCACTTTACTGTGTATATACTTGTCATCCTCCCAGTGTGTACATCCCCCACTGTTGCCAGTGATGAGGATTGAGGCTCTTTAATTATTGGGCCAGTGCAGGGGCATCACACCAACCTACATAGATGCAAAGATGCAGCCCTCAAACATGGAACAGTAGAACAATTAGTATAGAGAAGCTTTCCAATAACACTATAATAAAGTTTTTTAAATTAAATCTATAACATTATCTATATCTATAGTAGTACAGCTGCCATGGTTTAGCATTCATAACTTGCTGTGATTGTCTCTAGAAATGTAGGACAATATGAACTGAATTTGCTCTGTTGATTTTTTTTAGTAAACCAGTAGAGCATTTTAAACCACAACTTCAAAAAGGAAGAATTATAAAAGAAAGGTCAAATTTAATTGCCAGATCCACAGCTACATTATGTCCAACAAAGAAACTGAAGAGCAATTTAAGCATATTACTGACAGCCCATCAGCAGTGTTGAAACAATACTGTTTCAACAAAACCAAAACCAATGACATATTTGTAGCTTTTTTTGGACAAATATGAAATGTATTTATTTTAGTAAGAAATTTCCCAATATACATTCTCATCTATCGCTGAAATTTAAGTTATCAAGTATACCCTCAAAATGTCAAGCAGTTCTTATGCTTGCTTTAAAGGCATGCGGATCATACACTGGCTTTAACATACATCCATACACACATACACACACACATACATACATACCTATATACATACATACAGTTCTGCCATCATCTTAAAAACATGGAGAAAACAACATCATGAAAAGAGATAAAAGAGAACTTCTTTTGTGCACAAATCAATGAGTTAAAGATGATGAGACTAAGAGTAGACATAACAAGCTTAAATTAATCCAGCTTTCATAAATATCCAGTAGCTAACAGGGACACAGAAAAAAACACATGCAGACAAGCTACAAAGCCCAGGAAAATTGCTATGTCAAATGGCAGCAGTGGGTGCAGTCAGCAAACAAATACATCAATGATGGAACAGGGGGATCTAGAAAGGTGCCAAAGCTTTGAACAGGTATAGTTTAGTTGTAGTCAATTTCAACAGGTAAGACAAGGAGGGAGCATCTCAATAATTACAATAAACCAGCCAAGGCAGCCAGTAGTCATTTGACTATATATAATAAATGAATGAGTGAAGAAATACAATAATTAAACAGAAAAGTAATTTAAGCTACAATATGAAGACATCTAATTCAACTATGTGTAAAACCATCCCTGAGCTCTATAGATCTAAGCAGTTCTAGAGAATTATCTATTTTTTCACTCCCTGTTATGTCATACATTTGCATTCATGTTCTTCAGTTCTGAAGCTAATAAAGGATGGCTAAACCAACAGGAAATGTAGAAGTTCAACACTGTGCTGATGTCTGCTGCTTCTATATTCAGGGAAAATACTATCTGCATCTACATCATATTACCTTTTTATACCTCAGAACAAAACATGCAATCTTACAAAAGGTCAAGCCAAAAGTCTTTGATATCTGGAGACCTCATTCATTGCTGAAGTCGTGGGCTTATGTCCTTAATGTGATAATGAAGAAAACACAAAATACACAAGAGTAATATGAAGTTTTTGGTTCTTTGCACTAATTAGCTACCTGCTTTGCAAAAGAAACGTGTTATTATTTGTTTGAGTATTCCATTCTTCATTTATATAGGGGTGCTTTACTAACCTTGAGATGGTTCTGTTGGAGCAATACATCCCTGGCTTATAAAGACTAACTTTACAATACTGAAACATACAAATGGCTTTTGGTCTGCCTTTCTACATTCTATCCAAAGACAGCCAATATAGCAAACACAGGAGGCTTGTTATATCATGCCTGTTTTGGTTTGGATGACAGACAGTGATGATAGTGTACTTCTGGGTAGTAAATGGTTGAAGCAAAAAAACTATAACATGATATTACAACATTAAAGCCTAAGTCCAAACCTATAACCCAGGATATAATTCTTGAGAAACTCTCATTCCAATGAGTCAACCTTGCCAAACTAAGTCATGAGGGCATATACTTTTGCTCTGATTTATATTCAATAATCTAATGTTAAGAATAGACGCAAGTGTTGTAAAGCCTATCACTGTCTACATTGTGGTTTTAGGGTCATGTTCCCACACTGAGATATTTTGCATCTCAGCAAATACTTTACTCAAAATGTTTGAATCTGAAGTTTGTCAAAAGAAATTGGGTTGAAAATTCAATGGGCTTTCATCCATTTTAACAGATTTAATAATGAAGAAATCAGTGTATCTTCTGTGGTGCAGTGGTTAGTGCTGTCACCTCCCACCAAGAGGTTCTGAAGTTTGATTCTCAGCTGGGGTGCCTTCTGTGTGAACTCCACGTCCTCCTTGTGTTCATGTGGATTTCCTCCTGGTGCTCTGCTTTTCTCCCACATGCCAAAGACATGCAGTAGGTGGATGGAACACTCTAAATTGGCCATAGGTGAGCATGTGTGCATGAGTGAGTGGTGTGAATGAACTACTGTGGCAGGGCTAGCCACCCGGTGGTGTAAACATTGGCTTGAGATGATTGTCACTGTGGAAGTGACAGCCTGACCCCAAGTGCAAAATGAATAAAAGGGTTTGAAGATGGATGGCTGTGTCTACCCATTATGCAAATGTTGTGCAACAGTATTACAAATTTAGTTATAAAAATTTAATTCAAACACAAATATTTTGCAATAGAAATTCTGGATGCCTTCTTGCCCTGATACCATCAAGTATCCAGAAACTCAGTAAGCCATCAAGTAAATCAGAACAGTAAATATCTATGGCATGTGTCTTATTGTGATGTTTTTGGTAAATAGATCATGTTGTGTAGAACATACGTAACTGCACAATTTCTAATTTTTTCAGCAACTCAACATACATGTACTTTTATCAGGCAGATGATATGTCAAAACCATATGCATTTACGTATTTAATAATTATTTCAATGCTTAAATGCTTTCAGCCTAAGCGATGGCTTAATTGACACATTCTCTTTAACTGCTATATGCTGATATGAATTAAGTAGGAGTTGCCAACATTCTTTAACTTCCAGTTGGATATTAATATCTTAATTTTTATTTAAGCAGTTACAATACTTTAAAAAATACAACTTTCAGCTTTTCCCCATGCCAAAAATTAGATATACAAGGCATTATCTGTATTCTTTCCATATGATTTTGTGAGTGTGTGTGTGTGTCTGTATGTGCGTGTCTGTTTGCATCTCTCTGTATATGTGCATGTGTATATATATACATATATATATATATATATATAGATATATATATATAAAATATATATAATATATATATATATATATATATATATATATATATATATATATATATATATATATATATATATATATAATATATATAATATATATAATATATATACTTTTATACTTCTTTATATACATATATATATGGCAGTATTAAATTGCGTTGACTCTAGGATTGGTCAAAATCTGTTTAGTCAACAAAATTTGCTCAACACAGATTCGACAGGTGTGCATGATCACATAGTTCTCATGGTTGGGAAATATGCCTTTCCATGATATTGTGTGATCTTGGAGTTAGTATATAGAATTAACAGGTAGCATAGAGACGTATCTCTCAGCTTAACCATGAAAAGAAATCTAGGAGTATCATAATCCCGAACAGTCAGGGGAAAGAAAATTCACATCCAGAAGTCTGGAATGCAGAAGATTTGAAATCTGGTCCTACTAAAGCTTTAGATGATTGCTTTGTTACGATCTGAAGAAGGCTATTACAGCCAAAAGCGCTTATCATTTCTGTTCGTTTTTTGAAGAAAGTGGTTGTTTTATCCATACACGTGTCCGGCATAAGTGTTTTATCAGCAGAGAACAAGCCGTGGTGTTTAGCCAAGATTTCTTTTTGTGGTTTTGGTGTTTGTTCCTTGGCTAGCTTCAACAGTATCTACTGAGCTTTTTTTGCTATCTCTCAGCTTAGGTTTGAAGGATGTCTTGCCCATGGAAAAAAAGTGATGCTTTTTATCCTTTTTTTAACTTTTATTTTTACATACACCATGGCGTTGCTTGGTGCATACATAGTAGCATGTCACTGTTTGCAATGTTGACTTTTTCTGGCCAAAGTTGTAAATTTTGACATTTGGGTATTTGGACCATAGTCAATACATTCATATATATCTATTTCACATTATCAAACAGTTAAAAGGTCAAGTTGCTGAACATTGAACTCAAAAGTATGAAATTAGAAAACACTGAACTTCTGAAAAACATTGCTAAAATACTCCCTGATAATTATATATACTGACTCTGAGATCACACTAAAGCTGGAAAGGGCAAGAATCCACTCCCTGCTGTACCTCAGTTTCAGACAAATCAGTAGTGACATATTTCAATATTTTGCACTTTTGAACTTTTGAGTTTGATGTTCGGCACATAGACCATTTGTCCATGCGATAGTGTGATATAGACACACATGCATACGTGTGCACATGCACACACACACACACACACACACACACACACACACACACACACACACACACATACACACACACATATATATATATATATATATATATATATATATATATATATATATACATATATATGTATATGTGTGTGTGATTATGTCATGAAAGGTAGAAAATTCAAAAGAGAGAATCCAAAATGGTTGAACAGAAGAGAGAGAATAACAAAACACTGAATGACTCATAAAACTGATTCACAAGACTTTGAATATTTCTCTCTCCCAATAAACCAAGCCCTATATCAGTAAAACCCCAGCTACAAAACCAAGATCAAATGTCATCTTAGTAGTGATTGATATTTAGTAACATAATATGAAGGATTAGGTTAGGGGTAGGGGTAGGATAAGGTTTACATTTAGGGGTAGCACCCATGAGTAAAGTAAGCAGAAGGGCGATACTGAAATCGCTGTGCACTGGTGGGCTTTCTCCAGATGCTGTGATTTCTTCCCACATTCCAAAGACATGTAAGGTGGATTGACCATAGGAGTGAGTGGATCCATGTATGTGATATAGAAGAAAGATCTGGTAACGTATTTCCATGTCCTGCTTTGGCTTGAAACCTCTACAAGTAGTGGTAGCTGTCCATGGGTTTACTCCAGGATTCTTATGTAACTCGTCAGAAAGTGGGTGAGCAAGACTGTAATAGAAATCAGTACTTATGTAGGAATTAAGAGGTATAGGCAGTTCAGCATCAGGAAATTTGAATGTATGATGTAGCTGCGTTAATGTATATAAATTACTGTGATATGGACACTTTGACTAATTTCCCTTAAAGAAGAAATGCAAAACTGACAAAAAGAGATATTTTTCATAATTTTATATGGTTATCCTATGATTCATCTTGGGTTTTTCCAGTGAGGAGTTTTATGTCTAAAACTGAATGTTGGGGGGTGAGTTTCAGTGTGTTGCACTATGAGAGTTAATGGTCTCTTTTACAGAGGTGTTCCCCCCTTTTCCCCACTGTGGTGCGTCTATGAAGTTGGTATATATAATTTAGGTGGTGCACAGGGGTTTGCTTCCCTGCATCAAAAGATATTTTCTTTTTTTTTTTGACTCACCATTTTCAAATTCTATCATTCAGTAAATGGTGAGTCGAAAAGCTGTTCTATGATGGATCGTAGGTAAACTGTTTTTTTTTTTCACCGTAGGTGGTATAAGTTGAAACACTATATGATGTTTGATATTGAATCAGTGTTTCAGTTGCCAGATTCCGTGAGTTGCCTTTACATCATATGGTGCTGGTGTCATGCATTACTTCCTGATATGCAGCATTGTCTATTGATAGCTTCTGATACTCTCATTTCAGATGACACTGTTATTTCCTTGTTTGTGGTTTTTAATACTGCAGTAGTAATTATCACATTTATATTCTCAGTCTGTGTACATGTTGACCATCATTTCTATTTAAACATTAAAGTAATAATAATGCTGCCATACATGTTTTACCTAGCTGCAAATTTCTTTTTAAGCTCAGAATGAAGCAAGTATAAATATTCACTTCTGTGACTTAGGCATAGCATGTGATGTACTGTGTGTCCATTCCACATAAATGATCTTACATTTGTTGTGCAAACATTTAACCAGTTAATGGCTAAATTTCTCTGTGTTTAATGAATACTGGGCATTTCACCTTTAAGTGTTGTTCTGGAAGTAGTGTCATTGTTCATCTTGTCCTGTCTTTGTGTTTTGTCAGGTTTATATATGTATATTTTTTAGTGTGCACTATTTCCAGGACATATGTTTGCTGTTGTTTGGTATGAAAATAACCACCCTATCCCTGATGTGAAATGTAGCAACAGTATCCCTTCCATTACAAAAAAATCTGTAGCAGAATTTTCATGACTTTCTTCTTAACTTGGCTCAAGTTGTAATTTTATTTTTGTTCTATAATTCTCACCTTCACCTTGAGCTATACACCTTCCATGACAAAGCAGGTGACAGGTTTGCCATAGTACTGAAGCATCTCACGAATCAACAGATGCTACTGTTGAGAATGCCCATTATTTCATCCATAACCCCTTCTGCCCTTTCTAGAATTATGTACCTATATTTATTTGACAAACCACATGGCTCTGCCCATGGCTATCCTCACAGTTAATAAAAACATATTAACCTACTACTTATGTTTTCATCCTAACATCTATCAAAACCCAGACAATGACAGGTCATTTCCATCTAATCTGGGCCAGTTCTAGCACAAGGCTCCCTAGGGCCCTGTGCTAGCTATGAGGCCCCCTAACTTTAATATATAAAACTTTTGTGTGAGTTACTGATACACAATTATGGTCACTATGTTCTATGATTGTCAGTAAGTAGCTGATTAAAAAAAAAAAAAAAAAAAAGTCTATCCCTATACCCAATAACCTTTGTGAGCATATCATTCCATGTAACAACATGCATTGCATCACATGTGTTGTTTAAGCAATAATCCATGGCTGGGTGTGGGTAATGCTGGATTTACCCACTTTTGGCATGGTTTGCTCATGAGGGCAAAGCCCGAGTGACCAAACAAAGCCAACCTTGGGTAAATCCAGCATTACCCACACCCAGCTGTGGGTTATTGCTATTATACAATGGTGTTAGTTTTGTGTTGTGGTATGTTTGTGTTGTTGTTATTTAGGTTTTTGTTTGCTTTAGTTTGTAATCTTCCACTTTTTGTGAGATAAAATAGTCCACATTTCATGTTTACTGTTTATTTTGTCTTTTAATTTAAATACAAGTTATTATTTTTTTCAAGAGGTCTTAGCAAATAATTATATAAGTAAATCTTTTTAAAGCTTTTGGTATGTTTTTAGCATTGACAGGGAGAATGTACTGCAACCGTTTTTTCATTTTGTGCAGTTATTTACATTATTTTCCTTACTGACTGTTTATGAAGCTACAGTGAGTATTTAAACTGTATTTTTGAAAGAGTTAGTTTTTATGAGAAGTCAGAGTTAGGGACATATACAGGTTGACAGTCCATGGTAATATGTTTTCCAGTAATGCATAGCAATAAATGTTATGAAGCCGAGTAGTTACTGTGTTTGCTGTATGACGGGAATGTGAATGTCTATTGTGGTTTCTGGTACAGTGTTTTAAGCAGAGCAGTTACAGTGTGCTTCTTGTATGTGTGCAACGTGTTTTATAAATGTGTTTTCCTTTTATTATGTTAGTTTTTATTTTTTAATGGTGAAATACACTTTGCAGTTGGACCGGCGTTTGATTTTGTGTTGTGTCTGCCGGTAAGGTGTTTTTCACTGGGTTATCTTCATTAGAAGTCCCCTAACATGATACGTTAGCGTCCGGACTTCTTCTTTTGGTTGTGTGCGATTTATAATGTGCACACTGGTTGGATTAGCGAATCAGCGTGCAGGTTTCTCGGCTTTGCCGTGTTTCCATTGTATAATTTTACTATTCTAAATCTTGACCCCAAAATGAACTAGTACTTTGGGTGTAGCAATGAAGTAAATCTACCAGCATGTAGGAAACCAGTATGAATCAGGGTGCACAGAAGTAGCAATCAAAAATGAGTAGATGAAAATTTGTAATAATAATTCTGACAAAGTGTAAGATATCAAGGCAGAGATAACAGCTTTTCAGATATCCTACATGGATGTGGAAGTTTATACAATGCAATGGTATTTCTTGGTGTATCAGGATGAACATTCATAGATTGTGTTTGCAACTTTTCATATAGTCTGCAGTCATTTGCAAGATAAGGAGTCATTGTTTTTTAGAACTTTTAGTAAAATGTATTTTTTGTGCTAAAATATGAGTACATAAGCTTGCTTGAATGCCCATATGCCAACAATATACAACCCAAGTGAATAAATCCAGCACATACCATGCAGTGAAAACAGGGATGGAGAGCACCTCTTTTTAACTTCGGGGAGGGGGCACATTGTTGCAGTAAATGTGGCACAGTCTATTTATACACATTATTTCTGAGATATAAAATAAATACAACCAAATGGACTACCACAATTTACTCATTTAAACCTGTAACACCTTTTTGCATGCTCCCATTTTTATGCCCATAGCTACTTATGGCATTGTTACATTTTTGGGGCTGTATTCCTTAATTAAGTGACATACAAATTAATTCTATAAAGTTTAAGGAAGGCCACATGTACATAAAAATGGCAATAAGAATATTGTTTATATGGGATGCCCTACAGGGGAGACGTTAATCACTGTGGCTTGGTATTCATGATTTTTTTTTTGAACATTTTTTATTAGTTTTAACATCGTAATAATAATCATTTATATATAACAATAGAGACATAAGTGATAAACTATGTACATTATTTACATTTGACCTGAATAAAATTAAATTAAAGAAATAGATCATACAGTTAAAGTTTTTGCATAGAATGTAAAATGTTTCTTCTACTTTCTTCCCTTGTCTTTAAGAGTCTGCTAAAATAATTTTTAAAGTGTCAATTAGAGATAGTATCTTATTCCAGGGATTATTACTCCAAACTTTTGACACAATTCTCAGTTTCTTGATCTTGGTTTCCATCAAAGCTGTTTCTTTCAGGAGACAGAAAAATTCTTCAACTGTTGGTTCAGATGATGATTTCCATTTTCTTGTAATGCATTTCCTTGCCATGGCTAACACAGTCCATAACAGGTATAAATCATTGTTATTAATTTCTATTTTTTCATTAACATTTAACGGTATTAAAGATTTTGTTAATATAAATGTGTCTGTAAATGTAGTGTGAAAAAATGTATGCCTTCCCAATATTTTTGGAGTTTTATACAATCGCATAACGTGTATCCAGTTTGCTTCACATTTTTGCAAACATCTCCAGCATATAATTTCTTTGGAAGAGTTAAACTTGGCTAGTTTGTTAGGAGTGAGAAAAGATCTATGCAGAAACTTCCATGTATATATCTTCCAAAATTGTGTATTAGAAATTAATTTAATGGAATACAATAAGTTAGTTTTACTTTCCATTGATAAATTTATTGTGTGGCCTTTTATATTTTTGAAATTTCTTTCATATTTCATAACTGAGAGACCAACATGTTAATGAGGGTCATGGTCTAAAATGTCATGGTGGGAGACAAAAATGCATTTGTCACTGTCCATATACAATACACTGAACCGGAGGTACTGATAGTTGTTTTTAGTAAGTATAAAGATATGCAATATCTTTATGTGTACATGTAAGTGACCTCTTCAATGATGTTGAAGAAAACTGAATTATATTTGAACTGACAAGTGAGAGATATTGAGTGTTATTTATATTGCAGTGTTTAAAGCAAGCTGATTATGTTCCAATGTTCAGAAAAAGACAAACCAGTTAAGCGCTAGAGTGATACGTGAGACAACCTTAACAATTGTTATGCACCCCCTACTTATGTTGTTAAGTTTGGGTCTAGTGCTCAGCAGTAAAATCTGCCTGTACTGATTAGCAAATGATAGCAGCAGATAAAAATATTTGTTTCTTCCTGCTGTCCATACCCTTAATGTGTAACTTCATGTAAAAAACCTTAGAAAGTTGCTAGAATAACAGAATGTGAAACTCAAATGTACATCATTATTTAGTGACTTCAGACCTTAGTGGTTTGTCTGAAAACCACAGATTTTATGAGAAACAGACCACAATATGAAGCAATAACCTGGATGCTCTGTGAAAATCAAGACAGTAGGGCAGCAGGCATGAAAGGTAAGTGTGAATATGATGCACAGCATTGCATTGCCTTTTTGACAGTGTTTGCTAAGAGTTTTATGACTTTGCTAGCCAAAAAAACATTTAGCAAATTTTTCCTTGCAATTAGTAGTATGTACAGCAAATAAAGCTCCATTCACTACAAAGAATTATTATTGTCTCTCCAGTCATAATGCTGTTATTGTGTGTTCTCAACATGGATCCAAGATTCACCTCTCGAGCTTTGCTCTCAGAATGAATTTCTTGGCATCCATGTTTCAAACACATAAGTGGGTTATGATCGATAAGGTTTTCATAGTCCTCTGTTAACTATAGTTGCTTAGTGCTTTGGTAAATATATCAATAAACAAGCAACTAAAAAGGAATTTGATGCTTTCATGTGAAAATTCAGGTCAGGCTGAATAGGAGTACTATAAAATTAAACATCTATGTTGCACAATTTCCAAGATATGAAAATCTGTTTGTCAAACTAGATGAAAGTATAGTTCTGAGTTTGTATACATTATAATATATTACTGTAGAGATGCAAACACTGTGAATGCACTGAATATTTTCACTGTAAAGACAATTATTACCGTAAAGATTATTGTTTGCACTTTTTAAATAGCATTCACAGTTCACATGATATGTGATTTTCTGACTTAAATTCTAAATCCCGTCTCTGCAACTACTGGGGTAGATGAGCACATTGTCTGAAATTTAGAACAATTCTAGAACTATTATTAGTTCTGGGGAAGCTTTACTCTGCCAATATTATGACCAAGCATAGTGGGTACACTGTCCAATTGTCATCTTTCCTCTATCTTGGCATACTCACCTATATGTAAAGTGTGAAAAACAAATGCAGCAGACTTAAAATGTGGTCTGTAAGCTAGTCTCTGATGTCTGTGAAAAGTTATTTTGAAATTTATTATATTATTATGTAAACTGAACAGTGGTCATATTTTTTGATTAAATAACATAATGAAACCTTTCTAATGGAACATCTTTACCAGACTTTCTTTTAGCCCTTTGAAGATGCATCATCTGCAAGCAACAGTACTTGACAGGGTGAGTGTTATTCAGAAAATAATTGACCACCCAAGGATGCTATGAGACCTGATACTACAAGCTGAGGGCCACTTCACCACTGGAAGATCTGTTATTTCTCCAGTAGCACCCACCCTGAAGGGTATTATTAAGCCTAGAAAATGGGAGAACTGTTAAACTTGTATTTGTTTTTCTGTAGAACATTATTATTATTATTATTTTTTTTTATTTTTGATGAAAAATAATTCCTCCACCTAATGTTTTATAATTGCTGTAGGATATGTAATTGCTGTTGGAATATGTATTTTACATCTAAAATATACATTATGAAAGTACTTACACAAACACACACACACACACACACACACACACACACACACACACACACACACACACACACACACAAGCACACACATGCACACACACGCAGACACATGCTTGCACAAACAAACATGCAGAGACACAAACTGACTCATTTACAAATACACAGAAACACATATACACTCATTCCAGGAATTAAAACCAATTTCTTGACAGTCTCAGATATTTCTAGGTCATCAGAAAATACATGCAGTGCAAAGGCATGCATCCTCCCATACCTCTCAACTTGTCCCTCAGTTTGCTTCTACTTGTCCCCTAGAACAACTGATTTTTCATAGTTCTTATTGTCCAAAAATCATGTTGATGCAAAACTTCATGTTATATTAGCTTCTTTGCTCATTTCCTACCTTTTCTAGCCAGTCCATATCCCAGGCTTTGCTTGTATCAGGACTTTATTTTCTGTGCTCAGAGCTATCCAGACCTTGCTGTGGTAGCGGGAAGTCCTACTGCTTACCAGTGGGACTGGTGAGCATTGTACTGCCTATGTAACGCTAGAGGAGTGGTTTCCAGCTCTGAAATTGTAATTTTATTAGTCTTTTTGGGCTGATTTCTATCCCTTTCAACTTTCTGGCTTAAAAACACATGTGTTTGCACATTTTTCACGTCGTACAGCACTATGAGGCTACAGTTACACTTTTCCAGGTGCCAGAAAGTCTGCTCTTCAACTTTTCCATTAGAACTAGTTGGTTTCTTAGTAGTAGCACTAAAATCTGAACCCCTGTGACTAGCAGTTGCTCTAGAACCTGCTGGAAAGCACTAGGAAGCCTGAAACTGATTCAAACACTCAGCTCTCCTTGTCAATAAGGAGAAATTAATCATAGGCACTAAACAGCCTATAATTGCAAAGTACCTTGCAAAGGTAAGGGAAAACAGCTCTTAAACTTTACAAGAAAGCACTAGGAAGCCTGAAACTGATTCAAGCACTCAGCTCTCCTTGTCAATAAGGAGAAATTAATCATAGGCACTAAACAGCCTATAATTGCAAAGTACCTTGCAAAGGTAAGGGGAAAACAGCTCTTAAACTTTACAAAAAAGCACCTAAACAGGCATGTCCAAGGGTCAGCTTCCGGTGATTCCTCCTGTCCACCTGGTGAATCTGGGCATACTGGGGCAGTGCGGCAACTGCCGCATGTACACAGACAATCCTCTCCTCCTACCACCCAACACTACAACCTGCGAGAGATGCACTTACATAGACAAACTGGAAGCAAAGCTCTCTCCGGCCAAGATTGTGCTAGACAGTCAAGAGGAGAAGGTTAACACCTGCATTACACCTCAAACAACTCATAGCCCTTCAAAACCCACACCATCAACACCCACACATAGCAACACTAAACCCACATATGCGGAGGCCCTTAACATTAACCTGCCCAAGCAACAAGGACCTCCAAAGCCGAAACACAAACAAACACCAGTCACAACCAAAGTGACACATAGCTCACACCACCAGTGTGCCACCCAACAACAGCCCCAAAAGCAAGACAATGTACCCAACACTTTATTCATAGGTGACTCTATAGTCAGGCACACTGATGTCCCACTCACCAGGCTGAACAAGGAGAAAATTACAGTCAGCTGCCTGTCGGGTGCCAGGATCCGCCACATAACGCATGCACTCAAGTCACTCCACAACAAGTACAAATACGACTTTGTCATTGTCCATGCTGGAGTGAATGACTTGAGACGTACCTCCCTGGACTACATGAAAAGAGACACAAAAGAACTCTTGGATCATGTGACCCAGGCAGGTATAACCCTAGGGCTGAGTAGCATCCTGTCTTCGCCCAGAATGATACCACATTATAAGGACAAAATGATTGACTTCAATAATTGGCTAAACTTCTGGTGTCATTCAAAGGGGATCCAGTATTTGTCTGCCTGGGAAGACATGATCGACGAACCACGATGCTTTGCCAGAGATGGTCTGCACCTGTCACCCCTGGGATTCAGGTTACTGGCTAAAGCTCTTGCCACCCCTATAGTGCCTTTTTTAGGCAAGGTTCAAAGGATAAACCACCACCATAACAGATACAAGCATGCAAAATCTGAAGGTAATGCTACTCAATGCTCGAAGTCTAAACCTCAAAATGCACTCTCTCGAGGCACTCCTAAAAATGGAAAACATTGATATCTGTGCAGTAACTGAGACCTGGTTCAAGGCTCCAGAGAGCACCCCTGCAATACCAGGCTACAATTCTTACCACACTTTTCAGCCACAAAACCAAGACCGAAACACTAAAGGTGGAGGAATGTCCATATTCACCAAGGATATTCACACCTCCAGGCTAGTTGCCCAACACAATGCATCTAAAATTCTCCAAGTGCAACTTACACTAGGTAAGACTGAAATCCAAATTGTAGCTTGCTACAGATCCTCCACCATGCCCCAAGATTCTCACTACACCTTTCTAAACATACTGCAAAATATTAAGATATAACCAAATGCCCTAATACTGGGTGATTTCAACTACCCTGCCATTAATTGGGAAAACTACTTGGGTACCAACTCCTTTTCCCAACGGTTCTTCATAAAGTCATAATTTCATAAATTCAGAATTCATAAATTCCAATGCCCTGGATCAACTAATCCATTGTCCCACCAGGCGCTCCAATATCCTAGACCTGGTCATTACCAACATGGGAGATAGATGTTCCACACCAGTGGTCACCCCATCATTGGTCAGGTCTGACCATAAGCAAATCACCTTTGACATCCACATCCCACCCCCCACCCCCCCAGTAAGGAAACCTCCTTAAAAAGCTTCTCCAAAGCCAACTTCATGCTACTGAAGTCAGAAGTGACAAACTTCACAACACCCACGCAGACGAGATCTGGAAGTTCAACTGCAGAATCCTACACTAAGGCACTGTATGAGCACATCCACTCATGCTTGAATCATGCCATCCCAAATAGAACCAAGCTGCTCTTCCCCAAAAAAGGAAGCCAATCTGATGGTCCCCTGCTATAAACAAACTATGCAACAGAAGGAAGAAACTGTTGCAGAAAAGAGGAAAATCCCAGGATGCAAAAAACTCCCCCACCAGCCTCAGTAAGAAGCTGAGATCCCTCATAATATCCTCAAAAGCTAGTTACGAAAATAAAATTGCCAAAGATTCCAAAGACAACTACAAGGCATTCTATAGTTATGTCAAGAATCTAAATGGCAATGCTCAGATCTGCTCTGAGCTACAACAGAATGGCATTAAGTATACTGATCCCAAGGATATTGCCAATATCCTGGCAGATCGATTTAGTGCCAACTTCACCCCCCTCTCACCCCCTAAAGGGCCCATCTCAATACCAAAAGATTGCCAAATTCCAATAATCATGGCCACACAGGTAGAAACTGCACTCTCCAAAGCTAAGAATACAGCATCCATGGGACCAGATGACATCCCAAGCTGTGTACTACATGAACTACAAAATGAACTGGCACCTCACCTAAGTGTCATGTTTAATCATAGCCTCATCTCAGGCTTCGTGCCCACTGAGAGGCGCACAGCTACAGTTATCCCGCTCCACAAGGGAGGATCTGCCTTGGATCCTGGGAACTACCGTCCCATCAGTCTGACAAGCCTGATCTGCAAGGGCATGGAACGCATTATCATGGAACTTATAAACAAAGACATTGGCAACCTTCAAACACTAGACCCCACCCAGTTTGGGTTTGTGAAGGGCCAATCTTGTCTCCTGAATCTGATTTACTTCTTCGAATCAGTCTCCAGAGCTGTGGACGAGGGTAAGGTGGTCCACACAGCCTATCTGGACCTTGCCAAGGCCTTTGACACCATCCCCCACTCTGGAATCATAGATAAACTTACTAAGCTGGGCATAAATTCCTACGTCACTCGATGGGTTGCTAACTGGCTTACTGACAGAACCCAGACTGTAAAAGTAGCTGACTCCAAATCCAGCTCCAGACAAGTGATAAGTGGAGTACCTCAGGGTTCAGTCCTGGGACCACTCTTGTTTGGCATCTACTTCTCTGAAGTACAGGCCAACCGGGAATCTGGCTAACAAAGTTTTCAGATGACTGCAAACTGGGAGCCATTATTGAATCTCCAAATGATGTGGATATTCTACAAAAGGGCCTTACAGAAACAAATGCCTGGTGCCAGAGCCATGGGCTCAAGCTTAATGCCAAGAAATGTATAGCTATCCCCTTAGGAAAAAAACATGTACTCATGAGTTACCACATAGGCGGCATGACACTAAACATCAAAAGTGTGCTGAGAGACTTTGGGACACAGGTGGACAGTGGTCTCACTTACGATAACCACATCGCCACAACAGTCAGGAAATCCTTCTATGTGGCACACCTCATCACTAAGGGCTTTTCATCCAGAAAAAAGGAGGGCATTGTCCCACTGTACTCATACCCCATTAGACCCATTATAGAGTATAATGCTTCATTTGGTATGTACCTCACAAGACATCTGCAACAGCTGGAAAGGCCACAGAAATACCTCACTAAAAGAAGCACAGGCCTAAAGCAGATGCCATATGCTGACCGTCTAAAAAAACTCCAGCTATACTCTGTGGCATATCATCTACTCAGAGGTGATCTCTGCTTAACATACAAGGCCATGTCAAACCCTGAGCTGTTGGACATGCTCCACTTAAAGAAATCCCAATCCCTCAGAGCCACACGCTCCAGGGATCTAAATCTTGTCATCACAATGAACAAAACATGCTGGAGGGATAGGTTCCTGACCAAGAGACTCCCCATGCTCTGGAATAGACTGCCCATACATGTCAAGCAGAGCACCTCATTGGCCCTCTTCAAAAGGAACTTTGATGATTGGATGGGAGATAGGAAATTCACCCCGGGAATCATGGCAGTTGCCCTGCTAGACAGGGGTCCAGAGAAGTAAATATTGTGGGAAGAAATATACAGGGAATTGTTATGGCTAGGCTTGCATAGACCCTAGGGCCGACAGCCAAGTACCAACCTATGAACCTTTGAACCTATTAAGTGCATAAGGGTAATATTTCTAATTTTCCATGGTTTTGGTTCTATGTCAGCTATTATTCTATGCTGTCTCTGTCAAACTTTCTCTATTTTACACACACACACACACACACACACACACACACACACACACACACACACACACACACACAAACACACACACACACACACACACACACACACACACACACACACACACACACACACACACACACACGCACACACATACATACACACACGCACATATGCACACACACACGCAAATGTTCTTCTGCATTAGTTTTTATTTATTTATTTTCCATCACTTGTTAAACAGGACATTCTTAGCATCATGAGTAGTGAGGGGGAAATTGAAATGGAAGCTCCATGTAACTGCTTTTTGCAGTTATTTTTTGTTATATTACTGTTAATTTAATTTATTTTTTAAAATGATACTTGCTAAATGGTGCCCATTTTGGAACTGAAAAAATCATGACGACTTAATATGCTGACATGAAGCCGCAGACTTGATACAGGGCTCTCCTTGTACATTAATATCCTGTTGCTATTTCAGCTGTTATCCACCCATTTTTCTAACACTTATTATTTTACATATAAACAGAAATGTTAGGTCTTATACAAAGATAGGTCAGCCTATGCTCTTAAGTTGCTTTAAGGGAACAAGAAGCCCACCTGAATTTAAAAATTATTTCCTAAGAGACTGGACACATGGAAACTAATTTGTGTGGCAAGTGCCTAGAACTTTAGCCAGCAACTCCGATGGAAAATGGCTTACTAATTAAACATATGGCTATTTCCTCAACTGGTTTTTGTTTATGCTGTACTATACACTGGAGTTTTGCTTTATTACACATGACTGTATTTTTGGTGTGTGTAATGATGTTAAATAAGATGCTTATATCTCTACTTGTGTCTTTACCATGCAATGGCTGCCAATGGAATGTGTTTAATAAGACATTTTCCAGAATTCCTTAATAAGGCCTATTTGTTTATGTTTATGATTCTGCAGATGGATTTCTAATGGAACTGTATTAAGGAAGAATGGGTAGCAACCTATTACACAGAATGCTGACCTCTTGTATGTATCCCACTCTACAACCTTTAGTTCACAGATGTCTTCTCACCATTTGGTAGCAGGTTAGCTGTCAGTAAGGATTATTAGATGCTTGGTATCACCTTGACTAGGGGCATGGGGTGCTGGAGAGATCAGACAGGGTAGGTAGAAGTGAGCAGCTATCGCAGTCTTAACCATCCTGGAGGAAAGGAGGCAACACCGACTCTCTACATTGAAAACATCTGCAGAAGAAGAGAAGTATTACCCACAAGCATAGGTCTAGTAATGTTGGATTACAAGATGTCTGCCACTGAACAGGAAACTGAGATGAAGAGTAGTGCCACTGTGCTTCCTGATGGAAACAGTGACAAAAGCAATCAATGCCTCCACTCGACTGACAGACTTAGAAATATAAATAAAAAAAATCTGCCATCCCAAAGAATATCAACACATCTCTTGATACTACACTATCACCTCATGAGGAAACAAATGGTCTGGTGGCCTCTTACCATGTACAGTTGAAAATGAGTCACCTGAGTGTCCAGCAGGGATGCTTGGTGGTCATTGTGGGAGTGGTAGCCCAGAAAAATGAAAGAACAAAAATAGAGTGTTATGATTCGGTCGATGATCATAACTTACTTTATTATGTGGTTGAGACATGGATGACAAGAAAATCACCTGAAGAGTGAAGCTTGAGAAGTGAGTCGTGGCAGCCATGTTGGGAACACATAACATGTAGCTAGAAATCTGATTATAATTCTTTGTAGTGTATGGAGCTTTAATTTCTCCATGTACTATAAATTAGTCAACAGTAATTTGTAAAAATAAAAACACACAATGTGTTCTGTTGGCTTTAAAGCCAGCAGAGCAGGGGATTGAGTGTCTGATGTCCATACTCATTGCTTGTGAGAGGAAAGCTATTTAATTCAAAATGCCTAGTCTGGTTTAGCAGACAGCAGGCAGAAAAGGGAGTTGAAACAAAACCATTTCTATCTGCTGCTGCTAATTACTGGTCAGAGCTGTCTACTTTTAGTGCAGACCTGACCTTAACAACATGTGCTTAATAATTGATGACAATTGTTAGGAACCTCTCTAAACATTGTTAATGTTGGGATTCACTATAAAGCAACACTGAACTAGGTTGTAATTTAACGGTTTTATGAGTATAGTCACTGTGCTCCATACACTACAAGGCAATTATAAATTAATATCAACAGCTAATGTGGCACTTAACCTCTAAAGGCCAAGTGCACGCAACAATAAAACTAATAAACCCTTATCTACTTTACAGTCTTTGTATGAGATCATGTGCTTCCAAAAGTTATACAGAGTTTGTATATTTATATAGAAATTCATCATTTTACTTAGAACACAATCTTCTTGCTCTTGTAGGGGGACTTCTCCCAACATATGCTAAGCTTTATCATTATCTGTTTCCATTAAGAGCCTACTCCTTGTTGCTGCCCACCTGACTTCATAGCTGGAAGCAGTTAAGATTACTGAAAAGAGAGGCAGTGCTACACTAATGGATGAAAGAAAACAAATAAAACCTATTATTTTACCCAGGTTTGCCAACTGTTTAGCCACAGATTTTAAAATAGTTATGTAGCTGGATGGGGGCAGGCATGAGAGGGTTTTGCCATGTAAACAGAATGCATTAACTGATACCACTTTGCCCTTTAGTTTGCCATTGCTACCCTAGTCTGTCTTCTGATTTAGGACACTATACTGCTATTGCCTCTTATGTTCCATTCTTTTGTCAATTTTCCTCTTAAAGAATAAAGTTTCTTAGCTAATGTCTTATCTACATGTTTAAACTCTCCGACATACAGCTTACAACTCAGTTTGAGTAACTCCCCTCCAAACCTATTAGACTGCATTTGTAGATAAGGTAGTATTCCCTCACTTGTCCAGCTTTGACTTTTCACTGCAATGTAAAATAGTTTACTATACAAATCAGTAAGTAGTACTGTCTGACTTTATAAATTGCACAAGGTGTTGGTTCATGCACTTTGACTGTTGACATATTACTCTAAATTTTAAGTACCTCTCATTATTTTAACATTGTTATTTACATTGTACAGCTCAATGAAGGAATGTTTTTATTTTGTATTTTTTTGTTTCTTTCTACTTTTTATTCTATTTCTCTTAGGTGCTGTGTATAGTGATAGAATATTTTATATACTGCCTAGCTCTGGGATTTAGACAGCTAATGTCCAGGCCATGTACTAACGTCTTGAGTATGACTAGCAGTTTAAGTGCTGGAAAAGTCAGGTGAGACATGATGGCAGTAAATGACTAAAGCCAGCTCATACGCCATGTAGGAAGTGAGTGTTGGTGCAGTCATCCACTTGCCAAAATGCATACCTAGGAGTTCATGGTACCAAATAGCCAGGACCAAAGATATGGGCTTCAGTTTACCAAGCCAATCATGGTAGCCCTTGTACTTGTTGGTGGAAACACTTATAAACAAATGTAGGGTGGAGAATGCCATACCTCTCAACTTTCCAAATTTTCACAGAATGTCCAGATTTCTGCCTCATATTTTTCATCAGTTCCTCATGTTTCAGACTTGATATCCTTCAGAAAATGCATGCTAACACAAATTCTGTTATTCTAGCAATGGTCTATTTTTATTAGAACAATATTTAAAATCTGCCCCAATGTCTGGGCCTTCATCTCTGCATTATTTTAGGCTTTGTCCAGATTTCTTCAGATAAGAGGTTGAGAGGTATGGAGGGCACTCAAGTGACACAAGTTCTCATGTTAGCCATCGAGGGTAGGGTTTAGACATTATTTGAAACACCTTCATTGCTACAGTGCTGGTGAGGGTACAAGTCAACTCCATGCCTGCTCAGTTGGCCAGTGCTTACTCCTGCACTGAAAATATCCAACAGAGATGAACAGGTGGGTCAGGAAACACTGGGTGAATCTTAACGATCAGCAAACATGGATACAAAAAGAATATGAAAATGAAAAATATTTTATGCACTGTTTTGATTTTCTCAAAACCCCAGTTACAATTTGCTAAAAGTCAAACAAATGAATAAATGGAACTGGAGTGATATATTTATTTCTTTTTTTTATTTATTTTACATTTGTTGACCAGGCTGGTCCAACTGGATTTATATCCATTTTTAGTGGAGGCCCGAGGAGAAAAGCTCCACACTACAGATATACAGGAAACTACAATAGGATTTAATGCCAAAAAAGACAAACCTACTCTCAAATGACTCTTTCAGCAGTAGTACAGACTGAAGTAGCATGAATAGATGGATTTTATACAAGTTAAATATTCTTAGATGTATATTGCTTTTAGCTCACAGCAGGTGAAGGCTATCCCAGGTCTAAGAGAAGGTTGTGATACTTTTTCTTCCAAAACAACATAACTAGGATCTTAACATCTTAAAGTATAAAAACTCAAAACTTTATGAAAAAGGTGAGCATGTGTCACCAACAGGGAGTCAGCACATGCCAACACCAGGGAGATATGTGTTTCTTATACCATAACTAAATTATTTAATCAACCCTGAGGTTGTAGCATGGTAGGGAAGAGAGAAATATTGTGGGTTTTAACAACTCCCAAGTATTTCCCTATCTCTGTTGTCTTGCAAACACAAAAACTGACCACCTTTTTTCCTGAAAAAGATTATTTGAAACTGTGTGATTCACACAATTGTGCAGTGGTGAATGTCTATGTTCTTTCCCTCCAAAAAGAAATAGTTTAACAAGTGTAAATATTACACAGAGTA
This sequence comes from Protopterus annectens, assembly GCF_019279795.1. Taxonomy (NCBI): domain Eukaryota; kingdom Metazoa; phylum Chordata; order Ceratodontiformes; family Protopteridae; genus Protopterus; species Protopterus annectens. Next base: position 939,192,470 of record NC_056741.1, read on the forward strand.
CTACTGTGTCTAAACTACCATTGTTGGCATGTTCAGTAATTAAGTACCCATGCATCTAATATAGCTGCCATTCTGTTACAGTACATGATGGTAAAGGACACAGGGGAAATCCTTTTGTATACAAGTAAAATGAGAAAACAGCCATGCAGTTAACATCAATTCAAAAAAAAAAGCAAAAAAAAAATATGCAAACATTGTTTGAGTACAGACAATTTAAACAAATGCTTGTGCACAGCTGTGCTGTACCAGAACTCTGTTAGAATAGCTTTCCTAGTAAAATGGCAAAAGGACACATACCTATCTGGGTAGTCATCCCAATTAAAGTATCAATGTGTAAAGAAAAGATGCTTAAAATAAAGAAGTGAGAACTAGCAAAAGAATAAATCCTTTAGTAAGAGCAGAAATTGCATTAATCGTCAGCACTGAGCTCATCTATGCTGCAGAACCTCCATTTAAAATTAAGCAACCAATTGTCATTAATAAAGCACTATATCAAATAATGACTATACATACCAAAGAACTTGGAAATGTGGCCTAGATTAGATCTTCCTGCTACATAAAAATGAAATAGTGAACATCTTAAATAGAGCATTAAAATTATGGCACGTATGCTGAGCAGACAAATTACATGTAATCCTAACACCTAACTTTTACACTCTAGACAACCAGAAAAGAATGAAGATGAATATGCTGCTGACGTGAAGAAAAAAGTCAACATAATTATACAGCTATGATTTTTAATATGTTAGCACTACAGAGGGAGTTCATACACCTAAAGATATGAGATACTATGCAATACTGTTTTTAATAGCAGGGCTGATTGGCAGTAGGTAGTCACAGAAGATTAACCCTCATTTCTCCTAATCCTATGGCTATATACTTTGCAAGTCTAATTAGTCTCCTAAGGCACGATACCTTTATGAAGAAAAGTGGAAATAATTATTGGCAAGACATTTTAAGTGAAACATAAAGCACCTAAACTGTATTCAAGCATCAGGCAGCTCAAAGTAGAACATTTCACAGGGAGGTTTACCTTCATAATGTCGCCAGGCACATCGTCACAACAATTTCCATGAACTCCGAACTGTGACTCCTCAAAACCGCAAACACCGATATTCCGAATCACAAAATCTTGACCCCTTTTTGACCCATAGTATCACTTGTTTCGGGTATGAAGCAGTCGGAAATGTTGACTTTAGCTGCTTTGTTTGACTTTCTGATGTGTCAGCGGTACAGAATTCACAGAAACGATTTGACCATGCGCAAGTTCAGGGATGTGCCTGCCAACATTATGAAGCTAAACTTCACAGTGACCAGTTATGGACTGTTCCTGTTTTGTAGAAGGGAGTCACATGCATGCAAAATAACTTAGCTATAAAACAGAGGCAGTGGTCAGAGAATATGGAGAAACAGCACAGCAAACGAGAATAATGTCATAAGGGTGAGAAATTCCTCTGTGTAAGCCTGACATGCTTCTGTCACAAACAGGCTCAGAAAGGAATTGGGGAAGATAGTAATGAATTATCAATGCAGTCACCCAGGTCAGACAGGACAAGAAGCAAAACTGAGAGCTTAGAGCTGTGAAACAACAAGCACTAGGAATAAAATGGAACAAGTGACAGCATTTATAACTTCAAAACAGTAGGCCAACAAGCTTTCTCCAAGTGTGTTATGATAAAGTATCAGTTTTAACTTCCCGCACTATCATAAATAAAACATCAGCTTTGCAGTAATTTACATTCCTACCTTTATTATGCATTCCTGAAACACATCATGGCTAACAGGAAACTTTAACACTTTGAATTTATGAACATATATAATGTGATTGACTATTCAGAACAGCACACATCAGCAATTAAACAATGCAGTTACTTTCAGTTAACTCAGCAGAAGTTATACAGTGATACTTTTCCATTTACTATTATTCTTAATTGGATGTTCTACATATTTTAAACATTTACTTATTGTAAATATGCTCAATTACCCTCTCATGTTACATGTGCAAACCTCATCTGGTTGCTAAAATCTACTTCTATTTCCAGTTGCTTTTTATGCCCCGACATATCCCTTCATTCCTTTTCATCTTTCCATTCTTGTTAATGCCCCATACTCTTTTACACGTACTAATCTTGATTTAAGTAGAACTACTGCTATAAAATCCATTCTTCTCTGACTCAGTACTCCACAGAATGGGCAGGGGCTATGTGTATGTGTGTATTTGTGTCTTTTGAATATAATAGAAATACCATAATGCTGGCATTAAAAACATTGGCCACAAAATGTTGAAAATGCAAATATCGGCACACTTCTGTGCATACACTGAGTAATAACATTGGCACATACAAAATGAAAGCTTAAAAAACACACATTATTTTTCTGCAGGAAGGTAAACTCCCTGACCGACAAAGCTCATGCTAATTATGTATTAACTCTAAAATAACACAATGTCAGGGAAATTATATATTCCCTAACACTGAGAATTGTATGATTCCGCACACCTGTTGATCATCTGTTTAGCTGAGTACATTTTGTCAACTAAACAGATGATGATGAAAACACACACACACACACATACACACACACACACACACACACACACACACACACACACACACACACACACACACACACACACACACACACACACACACAGTTATTTAAGTTATCTGTCAATCATAAATTCACCAAAGACAAATTAACCAACTGTTCAAATGAAGCTCAAAAGCAGAGTAAGCTAAAGTAAAATCTGTTTTTAACTGTTTTTAAGGGGCATGTCCCCTCACACACACACATATATGTATATATATATATATATATATATATATATATATATATATATATATATATATATATATACACACACACACACACACACACACATATATATATATATATATATATATATATATGTATATATATATATATATATATATATATATATATATATATATATCTATATATATATATATATATATATATATCTATATATATATATATATATATACTGTAGGATGTCCACATCATTTGGGGACTTGACTATGGCTCCTAGTTTGCAGTCATCTGCGAACTTCATTAACCAGAGGCCTTCTGTTTTAGCCTGTACTTCAGAGAAGTAGATACCAAACAGGAGAGGTCCCAGGATGGAACGCTGTGGTACTCCACTTGTCACTGCTTTGAAGTCAGATTTGGAGTCTGCAACCTTTACAGTGTGGGTTTTGTCAGTGAACCAGTTGGCAACCCATCTTGTGATGTAGGGATTTATACCTAGTTTAGTGAGTTTAGCTATAATTCCAGAATGGGGGATGGTGTCAAAAGCCTTGGCGAGGTCAAGATAGGCTGTGTGAACCACCTTATCCTTATCTACGGCTTTGGTGACTGCCTCAAAGAAGTCGATCAGGTTCAGGAGGCATGATCTGCCTTTCACAAACCTGAACTGGGTGGGATCCAGAGTTTGGAGGTTACCAATGTCTTTGTTTATGAGTTCCATAATGATACGTTCCATGGCCTTGCAGACCAGGCTCATCAGGCTAATAGGTCGATAGTTCCCATGATCAGTGGTGGCTCCCCCTTTGTGGAGTGGGATAACTGTTGCTGTGCACCATTCAGTGGGCAGAAAGCCTGATGCAAGGCTATTATTGAACATGGTGCTTAAGTGGGGAGCCAGTTTGTTCTGAAGTTCGTGTAAAACGCATCCTGGGATGATGTCCGGTCCCATGGATGCTATGTTTTTGGCTTTAGAGAGTGCAGCTTTTACCTGCGTAGTTGTGATTACAGGGACTCTGCATTCTTCCTATATAGATATGGGCCCTTTAGGGGGTGAGAGGGGGGTAAAGTTAGCACTGAACCTATCTGCCAGGATGTTGGCAATATCAGTTGGTTCTGTACTTTTCGTGCCTTTGTGCTGTAACTCAGAGCAGATCTGGGTGTTGCCATCGAGATTCTTGACATAAATGTCTGTTAGACCCTCCCATGAGACCCATTGTTTCTGGCAATGGGTGGGTAACCGAACCTGTTTCGGTTTACCTTCAGAAACAATTGTTTCCTTTTTTAGATAAATGTAATTATGTTTTGAAAGATACTGGTGATTTTCTCTTCAAACTTTCAAAGTGGTACTACAGTGAACCATGTAATCTGAATGATTATCTATTTGTTACCTTAGACATTGTATCGTTGTTCACTGTTATCCCTAATTTGTATGGCATAGAGTCCATTAGGAAGTTTTTGACTACTGAAAAATCCTTAGTAAGTGATTCTATTCAAAATATATGTCAATTGTTGGACCTAGTACTTAGCCATAATGTTTTCATTTTCAATCAACAACCGTATTTGCAGGTCAACGGGGTAGCCATGGGCACCCCCGTGGCCAATACATATGCAAACCTTGTACTGCATCAGTGGGAATTAGACAACTTGCATGATGGAAAAAAATTTTTTGACACACGTGTTGTGTTCTATCAACGGTTTGTTGATGATTGTTTTTTAATTTGGAATGGATCTAGGGACAGTTTAGAAGAATATCTTGTACACTTGAATAACACGACATCCTTTTTGAAGTTTAAGTCGACCATTACTAGTAAAGAGGCTTCCTTCCTTGATGTTAACATTTTTTACAAGGATGGATTATTGGGCACTTCTGTTTTTAAGAAGGAGACATATGTGGGTAGATATGTGCATGCGGACAGCATGCATGCCCCGCATGTTTTTCGAGGTGTGATTAAGTCTCAATTCATTCGAGTGAGTAGGCTTAACACAGATGACATTGTCTTTAATGAGCAGCTAAATGATACATTTAAGGATTTTGTTGATTGTGGTTATGCACTGTCTATTTTAAACGAGATGAGGAATCAGGTATCTAGCAATAGGCATTCATTATATGCCCCATATTTTAGGAATCATAATCATACGAACCCTGATGCTGCGATAAATCAAGTTGTAAACTCTACTGTGCAAAGATTTAGATACGTGACTGGTTTTGCCAGTAAGGTCTCCCTTGTTAAGCGCACTATCTATAAATATTGGCCTATTTTAATGGCATCCCCTGAACTTACAAAATTGTTAGGTGATAAGCCATTCTTTAGCTTTAGGAATATGAAAACCCTCAAAAGTATGCTATGCTATAAAGATTTTCGCCCTTCTTTGAATTTACGCATTGATAGACCCATATACTCTACATTTAATTTTGGTACCTATGCATGTCTAAACTGCTCCTGTTGTTCAGACTTGATCAGATATGTGGAATCTAATAGCTATGTGCATACGATCACACACCATACATATACATTTTCTGTAAGAGCTACGTGTACTACTACCAATGTGGTGTACATGGCATCATGTTCTGTATGTCCTGCATACTACATTGGTAAGACTACACGTAGACTCAAGGACAGGATTATTGAACACAAGTCAGAAATCAGGAGGCAGTATACTCAGAATGCTTTGTATAAGCATATTGAGACTTGTGGGGACAGGCATACATTTAGATTTAGAGTTATTGACTTGGTGATTCCTTCACTCAGATGTGGTGATATTAATAATTTTCTTGAAACTAAAGAATACCAATGGATAGTACGCTTAGGAGCTGATAGTCCTCCTGGCCTTAACAGTACAGTAAGCATCAAACCCATTCTTATTGGATTACAACGTAGGTTGAAATGATATTTTTATTAACCTGTGCACATGAACATGTTTATACATTGATGTTAATAAGTACATTTGTTGTGCACATGTATGTGTACACCTATGTTTTAATGTTCTTAGAATTTGTATTAAACACATAGGTATATATGTATATTTTTATATTTTTATAATTAAGCGTATATATGTACTAGATTTAGATTTATATTGCTTTGAAATGTGATCATATATATGTACATGTGTAGCTTCTTTTTAACAAATCCTCCTTGCAGTATGTTTCTTTAAAAAAATTTTTTTAAACTGTACATTTGAATAGGTCACGTGACTTTGGCTGCAGTCACATGACTACTAGGCCTGTATAAAAGCAGTTGCTTTGTGTATATGTATGTATTTAGTATTGAGAAAGGGTTTATACCCGAAAGCTTTGCGTCATAAAGTGATTTGTTCTCAACATTCCTTGTGTGACTTTGGATTTTTTTGCAGTTTGTTTTTCTACCAGATGTAGGGATTTATACCTAGTTTAGTGAGTTTAGCTATAATTCCAGAATGGGGGATGGTGTCAAAAGCCTTGGCGAGGTCAAGATAGGCTGTGTGAACCACCTTATCCTTATCTACGGCTTTGGTGACTGCCTCAAAGAAGTCGATCAGGTTCAGGAGGCATGATCTGCCTTTCACAAACCTGAACTGGGTGGGATCCAGAGTTTGGAGGTTACCAATGTCTTTGTTTATGAGTTCCATAATGATACGTTCCATGGCCTTGCAGACCAGGCTCATCAGGCTAATAGGTCGATAGTTCCCATGATCAGTGGTGGCTCCCCTTTGTGGAGTGGGATAACTGTTGCTGTGCACCATTCAGTGGGCAGAAAGCCTGATGCAAGGCTATTATTGAACATGGTGCTTAAGTGGGGAGCCAGTTTGTTCTGAAGTTCGTGTAAAACGCATCCTGGGATGATGTCCGGTCCCATGGATGCTATGTTTTTGGCTTTAGAGAGTGCAGCTTTTACCTGCGTAGTTGTGATTACAGGGACTCTGCATTCTTCCTATATAGATATGGGCCCTTTAGGGGGTGAGAGGGGGGTAAAGTTAGCACTGAACCTATCTGCCAGGATGTTGGCAATATCAGTTGGTTCTGTACTTTTCGTGCCTTTGTGCTGTAACTCAGAGCAGATCTGGGTGTTGCCATCGAGATTCTTGACATAGCTATAGAATGCTTTGTGGTTTTCATTGGAATTAATGGCAATTTTGTTTTTATAGCTATCTTTGGAGGATCTTATAAGGGATCTCAACTTCTTACTGAGACTGACCAGGGAGCTCCTCCACTCACAGGATTTTACTCTCTTTTGCAACAGTTTCTTCCTTCTGTTGTACAGTTTGTTTATGATAGGGGACCACCAGATTGGATTCCTTTTTTTGGAGGATAACGTCTTGGTTCTGTTTGGCATAGCATGATCCATGCAATCGTGTAAGTGCTTATAGACTGCATTTGTGCAGGATTCAGCTGTTGTAACAGTATTGTCCATCTGCATGGGTGTCATGAAGTTCACCACTTCTGTCTTAAGAAGCATGAAGTTGGCTTTAGAGAAATTTTTTACTGTGGTTTCCTTAATGGGGGGGTGGGGGTGGGATGTGGATATCAAGGATGATTAGCTTATGGTTGGATCGGACCAACGAGGAGTTGACTTCAGGTGTGGAACACCGGTCACTCATGCTGGTAATGACTAGGTCTAGGATATTGTTGCCCCTGGTGGGGGTGTGGCTAAGTTGATCCAGTGCATTGGAGTTTATGAATTCCAGAAAGCGTTGAGCTAAGGAGTTGGTACATGAGTAGTTTTTCCAGTTACTGGTGGGGTAGTTGAAGTCACCCATTATTTGGGTGTTTGGTTGAACCCTAATATTTTCCAGTACATCAAGAAAAGAGGAGTGGATATCCTGGGGCATGGTGGGGGATCTGTAGCAAGCTACAATTTGATTGCAGTTTTGCCCAGAGTTAGTTGCACTTGGATAACCTCGGATGCATTATGGTGAGCAACTAGCCTGGAGGTGTGGATATCCTTAATGAATATGGACACACCTCCGCCTTTGGTGTTTCGGTCCAGGTTACATGGTCGAAAAGTGTGGTATGAGTTATAGCCTGGTGGTGCATGGGTGCTCTCTGGAGACTTGAACCAGGTCTCAGTCACTACACAGATATCGATGTTCTCCATTTTAAGGAGTGCCTCGAGTGAGTGCATTTTGAGAATTAGACTTATAGCATTGAGTAGCATTACCCTCAGTTTTTGCTTGCCTGTTCCTGTTATGGTGGTGAATTTGTTATTTGAACCTTGCCTAAAAAAGGCACTATAGGGGCAGCAAGAGCCTTAGCCAGTATCCGGAATCCCAGGGGTGACAGGTGCAGGCCATCTGAGGCAAAGCATCGTGGTCTGTCAACCATGTCATCCCAAGCAGACAGATACTGGATCCCCTTTGAATGATACCAGAAGTTTAGCCAATTGTTGAAGTCAGTCATTTTGTCCTTGTACTACGGTATCATTCTGGGCGATGGCAGAATGCTACTCAGGGCTAGGGTCATACCTGCCTGGGCTACAAGATTGGAGAGCTCTTCCATGTCTCTTTTCATGTAGTCCAGGGAGGTATGTCTCAGGTCATTCACACCAACATGGACAATGACAGAGTCATATTTGTACTTGTTGTGGAGTGACGTGAGTGTGTGGGTTATGTAGCGGCTCCTGGCACCCTACAAGCAGCTGACAGTAACCTCCTCCTTGCTTAGCCTGGTAAGTGGGACATCAGTGTACCTGACTATAGAGTCACCTATGACTAGTGTGTTGGGTACGTTGTTTTTCCTTATTGGCTGTGGTTGAGTGGCACACTGAGTCTGTGGGCTATGTGTCATTTGGGTTGTGTTGGGGGATGGAGGTTGCTTGCGTTTCTGCTTTGGAGGTCTCTGTTGCTTAGACAGATTATTATTGAGAGCCTCCGCATATGTTTTTGTGTTACTATGTGTGGATTTTGGTGGTGTAGATTTAGAGAAACTATGTGATGAGTGTGGTGTGGTGCAAATGTTTATTTTCTCCTCATGACTGTCAAGTTCAGTCTTGGTTGGAGAGAGCTTTACCTCCAGTTTGGCTAGATAAGTGCATCTCTCACAAGTTGTAGTTTTGGGTGGTAGGAGGAGAGGGTTGTCTGTGTACATGAGGCAATTTCTACATTGCCTCAAGATGCCCAAACTCATCAGATAGACTGGAGAGAACACTGGGAGCTGACCCTTGGACATTCCAGAATAAAAAACTATTTTCCTCTAGATAAGTGAGGAAAGTGAGTACAAGAGCTGTTTTTCTCTAAGCAAGTGAGCAAAGTAAGTACCAAAACTGTTTTCCTTTAGGTAATAAGAAAGATTGAGTGCTATAGTAATTAGTAACTTATTTAGTGCTTACAAGTTCTGAATAAGTGCTGAGCATGAATAAGCAAATTTAAGTGCTAAAACTAAGAATCTCTATCTGCACTAGACGAGTTACAGGACAGAAACAAGTGCAAATGCAGGCTTTCAAATTAGAAAGTTGAGAGAAATGGAAGAGATTGCCCAAATGGCCAATAACTATAATTTCTGGGCCAGAACCACTCCTTATGTGGTAGACAGGCTACCTAGTGCTTACCACTCCCACTGATAAACTAGAAGGCTTCCCTTCAACACAAAAAGGCTTGGGGGGCTCAGAATCTTACATACAGTCCTGGATACAGCAAATATGTAACTGGAACACTAGTTACAGGAAAGGTAGGAAACAGGCTTAACAGTTTTTTTTTTGTTTTTTTTTTGTTTTTTTTCTTACAGAAAAGTAGCAAAAACGGTAATAAAAACAATTCACATGCAGTGCAAGCTAGCACACTTGAGTATGTAGCAACATTAGTCAAAACACAGTTTAAAAAATGCAATTAAATTAAAAAGGACTAAAAGCAAGTGCAGAGTTTATTAGGTAGAATGTGGTAAAGAGATGGGACTGGGGCAGGGGTGTCCCAGATCAAATCTACAGTGGGGTGGGCAACTGCAAAAGCCACCAAATTTAAACTACAACCAAAAATAGAGAGGGTGGGTGGGGCAAAACAGTTTCAACAGAGATCTAAGCAACAACTAACAGTACAAACTCTAAAACCAAAAAAATATACTCAGCTCTGTATATTTGCAGAAAAGAGTAATATATTAGAATTGCAAGTAACCATGTATATAGTTAACACTATTTAAAATATGTGGGAGGCTACGCCCCCCCCCAAACACATTGATGTGGGGGGCGGTGCCCCCCCACACCCCCTAACTGTACATACTAACTCCAGGGTTGCACTACAGTGGGGAAAAGGCCATATATAACTTTCAGTGAAATGTGTTTCAGTGAACTGAGTTTTCAGTGAACTGAGATTTCAATGAAAAGTGCACACTAATTTGACTTTCAGTGAAATGTGCATTCAGTGAAATGTCCTAGACCCATATATATATATATATATATATATATATATATATATATATATATATATATATATATATATATATATATATAAATATTTATATATATATATATATATATATATATATATATATATATATATATATATATAAATATACACATACACACATATGCATTTTTTCATTTCAAACACCTCTAACATTATGCATCATTAATCTGTATTAGGTAAATCCCTATTAGGTAGGTTTTCTACAGGTCCTGTCAGCCAGTTAATATTCTACTGAGTTATCCCTAGATCAGTGATGGTGAACCTATGACACGTGTCAAAGATGACATGCCATGACATTTTGGGTGACTCACTAGCTTTCACTAACACCCAAGTTACCAAAGAAACTGTGTTTGCATTTCTTGCTTGTGTGAAGTGCATTGCATTATTTTGTGCCAGGAGCAAGTTCAACAACACTGCTACAGAGGTAAGGAAATTTATCAACCTCAAAGACTCTGTATGCTTTTTCGATAGAGTCTGCAAAGGGCAGTCCTGACATTGTTTTCTCTTCATGGTTACACTTCTCCAAAGGGCAAGTAGTCAGCATTTCTAGGAGTGTGCTCTTTTACATTCCACTCAACTGTCTCTCTTAGCCCTTGCTTAAACTGGCAACTTTTTACACTTAATAATGACAATAATTATAATTATAGACTAATTTTACTTCAGAAAATGTATTGCTTCAGAAAATGTATATTAATTCATGCTCATATGCTTCTGTCAGTGTCTCAGATTAACAGCACTAGTAGCTTAAAACTATCCGTGTCTCTTATTTCTAGATTTGTCCCTGATTCTGTTGAGATTTATCCCTGTTGTATTGAGAGCTATGCTGTTTTATTTATTTTTATTTATTTATTTATTTATTTATTTTTGTTTGTTTTGGAGGGTGACACACAAACAGAGTCAAGTTAGGCATTTTCTGAATTTTTGACACACCAAACCCAAAATGTTCACCATTACTGCCCTAGATAGTAATTGCAACTAACTCCAAATCATTTCTCAAGTACAACACATATTTTCTCAAAACTGTCCTGGGTTTCCAATTTTCCTTATTTAGATTAATAACTTTTTCCTGATTTTCCCATTTTTAATAAAGCTATGTTTTGGTAACATTGTTTTGAATTTATATCTCTATTTCCTTAACGGCATTTCAAGCCTCTGTCCCTACAGCCAGAGTTTTATTTGTAAAGCATGTCAAATGGTAAATGAATGAATATACATGTTTCTCAACAATGATTGTGCTTGCTCTTCCTCCTTTATGTCTTTACAAATGCTGCTCTAAAATTTGAACAGACAGCTTTGCTAAAAGATATTGTAACCTGAACTAGCTATTACCTTAATTTTCTATCATGCAATATAATGCCACTGACATCTGTCATCAAGGTAAATCAGTACAGCTCATAGCTTTGAGTGAGTCATACGATAGGTTCCCAGTATAAGGCATGCTAATAAGGTAGTATATTCATTTTTAAACATTGTGACAATTACACTAATACCCATTCAGCTGAGACCATCAGAAAAAATCAAATGTTAACTTGCAGCATACTTAAGGTTTTGTAACCCCAGGTACACATGTACCAGAGAATGCACAAATCAGGGCCCCTGTGCATAAGCAAGAAGTTGTTTTGATGGAAAGCCAATGATTTGCTGTCCTCAAGGAAAATGGCATTAACATGATGTCTTTTGCAGAGTTATACAACACATTAATATGTTTGCATGAAAACTTTAATAAATATTGAAACAGATTTTGAAAAACAAAATACAGTGCAAATAAGTTCACCTTGATCTCTGCTTCTAAAATTCTTAGGCCAATGGCTTACATTGGTCTCTAAAAAAACATAATTTTTTAATCTCTAGAATACATTCTAGCAATTCCACAAGCAAGTATAAACAATTACTAGAGTTTACATGCACTGTTAAGTCGGGCCTGAACTGAACTGAATATCTTCTGTTAAAAAAACAGTGATGCCTCTGTTTTCTCCAAAATGGTGTACAGGACAAATACAACTGATGTTTCTTGTTAAATGCATGGTAGTGGCTAAATGGAAATAGGCTTAAAGTCATTTTTTATGACTGAAAATCAGTTTTGCTACAGGCAAAAGAACTACAACTAATGCTAGTATGACTAATGAAAATGCCAACATTCTATGAGATACATAATAATAGTTTCTTTTGTAATACACAATTTCCATGATGAAATGGACAGTCATTTAGGAATGGAATAGATGTGAAATCTTGTTTTTGCTGGAGGGATGGTCAGGTTCCAGGAAAACGGTATATCAGATAAAGAATTTGCCATGCTAAAATAAATTGCACTTTAATTTTTCCCCTTATTCTACCATTCACAGTGTTAAAAAGCTGACCTTTTGTATGCCTTAATGGTGCATGTTGGCAAAGAATTAAAATAAACTTTATCTTCAGTAGTTTCCAATCACCAAGCAATGGTGTTTTTAATGAATGTATTCTTCTTTATATTTTCCTAAAACACAGTTTTATTGAATCAGTATAACATTTTATGTGAAATAACAACTCACATTTTGTAAATGCCCTTAGAATGTATGTTTTGCGTATGAGACAGTTTAAAACATTGATTTAAAAGTAGTAAATGCATGCTTATCTTTAGCATACCGCTGACTTAATTTCTATTTTATATAATACCAGTAAGCAGTAATTCCTCTGCTAACAAAGAATATAAAATTGTACATTGAATTTGCAAGGAGGATGCTGCCTGGCCTGAAACAATGAAAAAGTGAAGCTGTGAAAGCAAAAATCAGCAGTGAGCGTGTTATATGCCGATGACTTTTCTGAAAGGCATGGCTGCATACTCTCTTCATGTATGGGCTTTTAAGCTGGGTTTTATATGAGAATTATTATAGCTTAAGTTAGTAATGGGGTTTAAAATTCAAAGATGGCAACTGGGTTAGTGACAAGGAACTGTGACATGACATAATAGCAGGTCAGTGATGAGTGCAATTTCTAAGGTCCACAGGAAATACTTTGTACAGAAATACAGATTTTGACCGCATGCAAGATGGTTTAGCCTATCTAATCTTTCCATCATTACTGGACAAGCTGCATATCCTTCTTAATAAATGACGTATTCCCTAGCACACATCTTGTCTTCTAAGGCTAGTCTTATGTGCACTGTGTTCATTATTCAGTAAGGCCAGTTTTGAATGTATCAATTCTACAAAAATGATATTTTTCTAATCCAGCACCATTTCTGTAAAATATACTTTCTTGTATCTCTTCTGATCTGATTGCTTTGTATCCTCATTTCTTTTTGCTCTATTAACATTTTTCTGAGACTGTGTATTCACCATCTGACACTCTTCCTAAAGTCTTTACATCATGATCTCTCCTTATCTTATTCTCTGTATATTCTTGTACTGATTGTACACCATTTTGATACACTCCTAAAACTGTTTACATGCTACAATTTTCTTTAGAAAGACTGAATTTTTAAAACTGCACACAATACTTCAGACGGCATGTCTCTGTCAATAAAGAGGCAGAGTAGTTTTGTATTTTCTGTATTGGTTGCATGCTGTTTTATATGTTATTAAAACCTAGAACTTCTTCAAGTTTCACTGGCCCTTTCATGTATTTGCTTTTGAGATCAAGCAATGGGATAAATGGAAACTATGAGATAGTGTAGCCTTTGCTTAACTGGACTGGAATCATGCTCCAGTTTGTCAATCACAAACTCCTAAATAACTGCCAAACTGGTTTCGCACCCATTAACATATCTCCAACATCAAGAAATCCAAGGTCATGTTATCAGGTAAACCTAAAAGACTTGCTAAAATTCCTTCATAGTAGGCTGTCTTACAACATCATACGATCATATTGAAAGTGTTTAAGTCTGCAAACACTTGAGAATACTGCTGGACCGCATCCTCAATCTATAAAAACATATATAGCACAGTACAGCCAATGTTAACATGTCTCAAAAAATATCCCACCTCTTCCCTCCTGAAGATATAGTCGCTTCAAGGAAAGGTGTACTGTTCTTCCATCTCAAATACAGGTTCCCATAGTTCTCAGCTCTTCAAGTAAAACTGTAAAACCCCTCCAGCCAACTTGTAGTTGCATCTGCCACTCTGTAACCTTTGGCCCTGAAAGACAATATCACTGCTTGCTCTGCAATGAGTTAAATGGCTTCATTTACATCTCAGAACTATTCTTCTAGTATCCAGTCTTAATTGGAAATTAAACATCCTGAAAACACATCTTTTCTTTGCTCAAACACTGCATGAGGCATGTACTCCCTAAAATATAAGATCTCTCCTTCCGCATCCTGCCAACTTGTAATAGCCACACTCAAAATCCCACTTCACTGATCATGCTTTTCCACTTCTCACCCCTAAAGTATAGTCCATTAACCCACCTCATTTAAAACACTCTCCCATCTACTAACTTTTTCACTCTGAAGGAAAAGGCTTTCCTTACAAACAAGGTACGTGCATGTGCTTCCACTGTAATGCAGTCACCTAGTCCCCCCACCCCATCTTCCTACGCCTACTCCCTCCCTTATCCATCTTGTTCTCTCTTGTTGTTTTCTAATATGACTTCTCAGCCAACCTATCCTCCCACCCCTTTTCTCTACTATGCATCCTGTCTTCTCCACCAATTCCTTCTCTATTTCCTCTTCCCAAACCACCTTTGCATTTGTATGCATTGTATTGCTCCTCAAGGATCTGCCTGTCTGCCTTTTTTGAAACTGAAAATAAATATGATGTACCTATATGTATTCTGCTACTAAACTACAATGTAAACTTTTTTTTTCATATTATTTTTCCTGGACAGAGCCTGAAAACAGTCTACTGGATACTGCTCCCAACACTGGTCAACAAAATAAATAAATAAATGAATAACAGTACTGCAATAGCAAATAACTCAAACAGCATTTGTTTTCTGACAGACAACTGGATAGCTTAAAAGTGCATAATCTCCAAGAAGATAAATTCATAAAATAGTATAAAAATGTGTTACCAAACATACAAGGTAGCTAGAAAGAGAAGATGGTTAACAAAATGGTTAGTAACACTGATGATGTCCAGTGCTCAAAAGAAACAGCTCATCCCATGTGGAGTGTCAAGTCTACTTAATATTTCAAAATAATTGTTAAGAGAAAGTAATTCTATGGACAATTGTTCCTCAAAGACGTCATGTTGTTAGAACTGATTTTTAGCAAATCAAAATCTATATGCTATTGAATTCTGCATAGTATCACTCTTTGCAAGAAATAATTTTGCTCGTGTTTTTTGATTCCTGTTTTAAGATAGATTAATAATGCTGAAAATAATGAACATTAACCATAAGAAGCTGTAAATAATGAGTGCGTTTTTAAAATGCAGTGATTATGACTCACTTTAGTGACAATCACTGGCATTCACTGAGGTTTATAGGCTTCAGCTCTGCAAATTAGCAACAATACTTGTTATGTGCAGCATGTGGGCAATTCCAAAATAGGCAGCATGACTGTACAATATTCAAAATGTTAATGACATGGAAAAGTGAAACCCCATGAAAATCAGCCATATGGAATATCCAAATAAAGGAACCCAGAATGATGGAATAATGTACAAATATATAAAATGGCGCTGCTGCACAGCTGCGCATAACCATTTTGAAAGACATGATTTGTGGTGTACAACAGGAACTATGCTGGAGTAGCATAATCAGTACTGGGGAGATTTAGCACTGGAGCCAGTGGCACAATGTTGCAATCCTCCATGCCACCTGAGAAAGAAAAAACAGTATCTGACATAAAACCAGCTCACAGACCTACAGACTGGGAACTTTTTCTGTGTGGACAGGGTTACTGTAGGGGACCTCGTTAAACTGTGCTGCCCACAAGCAGAATTGTGGGGAATGTATGGTATTCCTTTTACATCCCAAGGTATATGTAGCCCTAACCATCTTATCTGCAGGCTACACCCGGAAACCTACTGAGGATACTTTGGTGATATAGCAGAGGCTAGCCTTGCAAATCATAAACCAGTTCCTTTATCTAATGCTATAACGTGGCAGAACATATGTGGTTCCAGAGAACAGTGGAGAAGCAAGCCATCACTATCCAGATCTTTTATAGCATAACAATTTCCTTGAGGTCCTGGGATCTACAGAATGCACACATGTTGCTAACAACTCCTTGCATGATCTAGAGTGCATGATACATCAACTGAAAGCGCTTTCACTCTCTGAATAGCTAGGAGAAATATAACTCCTAGAACATTATTTACAATGTATTCCCATTATCAACCAAGCAGTTCACATGATTCATACATTGGGCACATGTCTGATCTACACCAATGTTTCTTGTGAAGGAAGTTCCCAAATGGTCATCTGTATGGTAGGTGCATAGACCTACCAGATAGCCAGGTCTACACAAGCAGGTACTAGGCCAACAGGCCACATGTGATATGTTGTGTTGCTTGATGCCAGATATACCTTAGAGACCTGGCTGATGACCAAGACACACAGTGACTAGTTTATGCACCAAACAGCCTATAATGCATCACGTACAAAATGCGAAATGTAATGGAACAAGTATTTAGACTACTGAATGAAAGCTATTGATGTCTATACATGTCAGGAAGGGTACCTCAATTCAATGCAGACATATGCAGTAAGATACTTGCTGCTTGTGCCATGCTTTATAATGCAGCATTGTGTAAACAAATAGAGCAGTAGGTGAGCATCATGGCAATACCTTCCATACCCAGTTTTAGAAGCAATAGAAGATGAAAGTGAAGATTCAAGGGTGGAACATGCAGCAGCAGTACCATAACAGAGACAGAGTTAGGTACAATACATTGCAGCAATGGCAAAGAGGTGGCATCAGGTCCTCAGTTATGTGCCATGATACAGATCATACAGAATGGAATGCTGCATATGGAATCACACCTAGCTAAAAACAGAAGGAAAAGCCTATTTGTTGAATGTAATCCATTGTTGTATTCCTGTGTGTATTTTGCAGGCAGAAAACAAACCATAGCAGTATTTACACATTCACAAAATCAAGTAATAAACACATAAAGTAATCCTTGTTTAAGCTTTAAGTTGTCTGGTTTATTCAAATTAATGAGTGCTTTTGGCTTCATCAGATAAAATGCTTCTTTTTTGAAAAATCATTACAATTCTAGTTGTTTAAATAACTCTGAACAATAGGGTATGGTGGAAAACAGCCCTTATGATTGGGGAAAGGCTATGGTTCCTGACTGACTTAAAAGTGGCAAACAATCCAAAAGAATGGGGCCAAAAATTGAGATCAACAGTGAAACACAGCAACACAAAAAGAAAAGAAAACAAATGCTGGATCCCAGCCTCCAAATATTTATTTAAAATCTTATAAAACACAGAGCTTTTGGGACAAACCCTTGATTGATTTAAAGTTGAGCCTACTATTTGGATAGGAGGTCAAGTCCCTAATTGGAATAAGAGTTATGGATTGGTTAATAGTCGGGATAGCTGATTGGAGGGGAAAAAGTCCCCAATTAGAATATGTGTCAGTGGCGGCTGGTGACTTCAAATCAAAGGTGGGCTACAGGAGACAGCTGAATGGATGGGGGCCAATGAGAAGGGGTTGTGGCCAACTAGAAAGGGGCAGAGATATGCTCAAAACCACAACAACTGGAACTTTAATCAAATACACTGCCGTGAGTGCCAAACTGTCATTACGAGAGTCCTATCAAGACATAATAAAGTGTAGAAGAAAAAAATATTTCAATGCATTGGCTACATGACAGCTTACTTAATATCTAGATGGAAATAAAAAGGTTGTGAGGCATGAAAAAATAAATTACATTTTAAATACATAACTTGAATGCCAGTCAAAATCAAGTATAAAAAAAAAAACAAGCAGCACTTAACTCAAACCACTTTTCCTTGCACTGCAGTTCTAATTACAATGTATATTCAGCTTTATAAAAGTACCAAGTAACATGCTAAAAGTAGCAATCTCTGTTATACCCTCACTTGTAAAAATGTTTCTTATCCAAAAAAGACCTGCTGCCTGACAACTATCTACTTGTTTCATGGGGAAAACATGATCAAAGTAAAAAAATGAATGGCAAACAAGAAACAAGCTCAAGATAAATTGCTTAAAGGATTACTGCACAGGTTAAGGACCACACGTGATAGATAGGTATTCTGTTTAGTTTATGGGTAAAGCCTGCAAAGATGACTGCAAGTCTCCAACAAATGTAATTAGTGTCTGAAAATACTGTAATCCTGTCCTTTATTACAAATACTGTCATATGCATTTCAATACCTAATGCTTATACGTTATCTAGTTATGTAAATATTCTCTGCGTGGCGACAACAAAAAGGCTTTTTCATTGCTGGTAATTCTTTAACAGTATGCTTATTAAAGCTTACTTGCAGCTTACAAACTCAGACAAGCTTACTCGATGGTCATTAAAGCATTGCTACTTAAACGCAGAGCAACAGGGCACTGCGACAGCATGTATTTTCTGAATAATAAAAAGCATAAATCAACAGTATAAAAATATGACCGAAAACCAGACCATTTTGCAAAATCAAAGACAGATGAAAAGCCACTGTCGTACTTGTGTCTACCTTGGATGGGGAATACTCTGCACACTTACCATACATAATTGCTCCTTGCCTTGCTTGGACACATCCAGAGTCACTGCTGGGGGATTGGAGTGCAACAAGTATATCACAATTTGAAATGTCTCTGGCTGATGGTGATGACTCTGACACATTTGTCATACTTCTCAACCTCAGACCAAGAAATCTAGACAAAGCCATACATAGAAGTAGGACAAAGGCCCAAAAATAAGGATAATTTTTAAATATTGCTCTTATAAACTTAGAAAGATAATAGAATATTAGTAGGTCTTGCATTAGTATGAATTTTCTGAAGGGTATGAAATCTGAAACGCAAATGTCATTCATTATTTTCTAACTTCAGTCTTTAATAATTTGCCTCTAATTTGCCAGAAAACCACAATTTTATGAAAAACAGACCACAAATGTGATGCAAAAATATAAAATTGCCACACAATACATCTGGGAACCTGTCAAAGGGGCACTTTTTTAATATTAGTACTGTTAACTTGAATAGCTGACAAAATAAGAGAATCTACATGTATTTCTGAAATAAAAGTAATCAATAACTCTGATCACTGCAGTTATTTCTAATTGCAAACGTTCCATGTTTTCTTCCAAAATTGCTATTTTGTGGAGAGATTATTAGGGGGAGAGCAACATTTTGTGCCAAAATTAGGAACAGTTGAGAGGTTTGGATATTTCTAATTCTATAAAATGATTTATTTGCACGTACCTCTCAACCTCTTAATGCAGAAAATCTGGACAAGGCCAAATATATTGGGGGAACATACAAACAGTACTAATAATTTTTCTTGCATAAACTTAGTTGATAGAATAACATGTCTTGCTTTAGCATGCATTTTTCTGAAGGTTATGAAGTCTGAAACTCAATGTCAGTCATTATTTAGTGACTTCATTCCTAATTGATTTGACAGAAAACCACAAATTTTATGAGGAACAAACCAAAAATATGAAGCAAAAATCTATTCCATCTGCAAAAAATCTGGACAGTTGAGAGGTATAGTTCAGCCGGGGCTGTCTTTGTGTTTGTCGCCCTTCCTCCCCTCATAAAATCATGGTCGAATGGAGCCACCCCCCCAGCAGCCATTCCAATGTCCCATTACTTGGCTATTTTGCCCCATTTACCATAAACACTGTAATGTGCATACAACTTTACTTCTGTGATGATTTGGATTTAATTTGAAAGTTTTATTTTGCATTTTACAGCACAAACACTAATAGACCTGCTAAACAAATTAATGCAGTTTCACAATGAAAATAGACTTAGCATTAAAACTTCTCTGCCCTTGAAACTCACATTCATTGAAACACCTCTGAAACCCAAATTCAAAGAAAATGCATTTTGCCAGTGGCAGATAAAGATTAACTTTGGGCTGTTTTCAAATCATAGGCCCCTTGCACATGAAACATGCAAGTGTTCTTTGATACACCTTCCTGATTGTATTAAATAATATTCCTTGTATAATACAGTATAGTTGTTAGAGGGTGTTTTAAATTTATTATTTTGAACATTTTTCCAGTAAACAATGAAACAAAATGCATGCACCAATAATGACAAAATGCCAAATTTAGAACATATCAATCAAAAAGTCTACTCAAACATCAACAATCCACCAGTATCAGTAAATATGAACAATCTCTGATGAAGTAAATGTCACCTAAATAATTCCACATTAAAGATATCTGAAACTAATGAAGAGGCTGCTGCTAGCAAACAACTTTATATTTCATTGTTTCATCTATGAATAAAGTGCCTGTTGCCCTTGAGGAATAAATTGCCTATGTTATATTAAAAAATGATAAGCTAGTAATATTGCAATAGGGAATAGATGGCAAATTGATAACAGCTCCATAGTTACTATGTATCTTTGCCAAAAAGGAATGCAGCATTCACACCCTTTACAACACAGCATTAGCAATGCATCTATATATTGTGGGAGTGGAACCCACAGCCTTCTACATCAAAATCAAGTATACTACCTGTTGTGCTATTAACATTGCAAGCAGATTTAGTGTAAGCAGCACTAAACCTCTCTTCAACTGCAGCTCTCAGCTCCTTGTAAAATCTACTACACACTCAGCTATATCTATAAACTTTGCAGTGCACGAAATCTGGAAAAAGCCAAAATTTATTGGTGGGGGGGGGGGCAAAAGCCCAAAAAACAGGGATATATTTTAAACATTGCTTGTATAATGAAAGTTATTGGAAAGTTGCTAGAATAAAATGCTGTGTTATTACCATACATTTCAGCACCTAGCATTGAACACAGGACCCTGTGCAAAACAGTCAGAGCAACATACCACTATGCCAAATCAACTGTTTTGCAAAAGAGAGAAAGATTGAAACTTAAATGGCTACCATTTACTGAATTCAATTCTCACCATAGCTGTCAACCTCTTAGCAAAAAACACCTGGACAAAGCCAGTAATGGGGGAATACACCAGCCAAACATATTCAGTGAATTCAGTTCTCACCATAGCACTCAACCTTAGCACAAAAAACTGGACAAAGTCAATAATGAGGGAATACAGTCCAAAAATTGAGACAAATTTCAAATATTCATCTTATAAACTTAGAAAATTGCTAGAATAAAAGATTTTGTGTTACCATGTACTTTCTGGAGAATATGAAGTCTGAAATTCAAATGCCTGTCATTTTTATTTATTTAACATTTGTTAACCAGGAAAGTCTGACTTGGAACAAAAGACAATTTTCAGCGGAGGCCGAGGGAGAAACACTCCAGACACATGCCTTGGACACCAGAGCAAACCCACAAAAACAACCTGCAGACTCCACACAGAAGGTACCCCAGCCATGAATCAAACCAGAGAACCTTTAGCTGTGAAGCAACAATGCTACCACTGTACCATTAACTATGTACTGAATTACAAATCCACAGATTTTATGAGGAACAGAACAGAACAAAAATATGAGGCAAAAATCTGCAAAGTTTTCACAGATGGTGGTGGGTAGGGAATTCAGGCTCTTGCTACCTGCACCCAAGGTACAGGGCTCAAGCCTGAGCTACCACCATCTGAGTTCTCTCTAGCCACCAGTATATATCAAGTGGGGCATTACACACCCACACCCACACACACACACACACACACACACACACACACACACACACACACACACAGCTTCAATAGTACCTGGTGTCCCTCATCTGCAGCAACCAATAACACCTTCCCCCAGCAGCAGCTTCAATAACACATCCTTCCCTCAGTAGCTTCAGGTCTGGTAAATGCATCCTTCTCCCAAGTCTCGAGTAAGCATGCCCTCCTACTCCGCGAGAGCAGGCTCCAGCCTGTGGATGTTGCACTCTGGATCTCTTCCATTAGATGTGGTCATCACCACATAGAATTCTGAGCATCAGAGTACCAAGATGCCTTCTTCCTACTCTGGACTGCTGTTGCAGCAGTCTGGATCCCTGCCAAGTATGCATGCGTGGAAGTTTGGAAACGTTCTGAGACTCACTGATTTGTTTTTTTTTTCCCTTTTCCACAGCTGGGGGGGGGGGGGGGGGCTACAGTCCTGCAGTCCTATATCATGCGCCGCCCCTGTGCATTATAGACTAGTTAGACTGTTATTCCCCTCCATCTCCTTCCTAAGGAAAAAGATTCATTCATAATGTTATAGGTTCCAGTTTTAAACGTCTTTTTTACAGAATATTTTTAGCCATTGAAAAGCCATTTATTTTTCGAGATTCATAGGAGCAACATGTGTTTCACTTAACAGTGAGTCAAAGGTGCCCGCTTTCATTGGGCATCCAGTGCCATCTATCTATATAATGAATTTATCTGAAATTAAAGTGGAATTAATTAAATCAGCAAAATAAGAGTGCCCATTTTATGAGGCCAGAGTTAACTAAATGAAAGATCCTTTCAGTATTAAAGTAAGCACTTTATCTACTGAACCGAAGCTTCTTCAGATTACCAGTATTAGGGCTTTAGAAAGGATACCTATAACAGTAAAGACAATTAAAAATCAAAATTATAATTTGTCATCAAAAAAACTGAGGTGGGTGAGTGTCATCCAGCATAAACCATCATTGCCTGGAGCAGTTCAACAGATCTTTTTTTTTTTTTTGCTCATCACTTTTTTAATTTCTCCAAATATTTTGGGTTTCTAATACCATGATGGGAATGGATTCCATTTGTAAGTCAAAGAATGATTGAAGTTCATGAAATTACTATTGTTTCAATCTTTGGTATCAGCCATAAGTGCTCTTCGCAGCACCTGCAATGTGCCCAGTAATGACTCCTTCTTCAATTTATATGGAGTTACATGTATTGGTAACATATCTAAATACAATTGTAGTTTATTTTTTTATAAGACCCATTGTTCCTACTACTTTTGGAACTGTCTGGGTATCTTTCTTCAACATTGCTCTCATTTCTGCTTGCAAATCCTGATATTTTATGACTTTGTGTCTCTCTGTACACAAGAAGCTGTAGTCACTGGGTGTAGCAATTTCAACGATCAATGCTACTTTTGTCTTCTTTTCATGGACCACTATATCTGTTTTTCTTGCAACTATATTTTGAACTGTTGGTAATGCGTGATCCCATGTAATGTAGTCTTCATCATTTTCTATGATGCTTTGTGGCTCATGTTTCCAGTGTTTTTCAGCTACTTCAGTATTATGATGTTAGCACAATCCCCAGTGCAACAGCCTTGCCACATTATTATGCTTTTCAGTATACAGTCCTTCTGCCATTAGTATGTCACAACCAGCAACAAGGTGTGCAACTGTTTCTATTTCTGTTTTATAAAACCTACATTTGTCTGCTTCTTCCACATGTTCATTGGACTTTGTAAACCATTGTATATATAGTCCACTATCTTGGGTCGCCAATACTAACCTTTCATCCTTTGGTTTGAATTTGCCTCTCCTTAACCATTCCTGCATTTGATCCTGATCAACATGGGGTTGTTCCAGTGGTTTTCTATACTTGCAACTATATTTATGCATTTTCCACATTTATTACCTTCTCATCTGATCCTTGACATTATATTCTTTCTTTTGTTTTTTGACACATTCAGTTACTGCCTGATTTTTATCTACTTCTGGTTTAATTTCAATTCCCACTTGACACTGATATGCTTCTGCTAGACTAAGTAGGGAAGTCATCTTAGATTTATTCTCCTCATGTTTCAAAACTTTCACTACATTTGGGTCTTGTGAGGTCAGCAGATATGTATGCAGTCCCATGATTGCAGATCCATACATGTAATTGATTTCAAGTTGGCCCTTACAGCCTTCGGAATGGGGAATATATAATCTTGGCATGCACTGATTTTTATAAATCATTTGATGAGCATGAAGCTTCCTTCTTGTTTTCCGATTTAATCTATCCAACACCTTTTGGGGTCAGTCACTCCAAAACTGTAAATTAGGACAAGAAGAGCAAACTGGTCTATAGCTTGACCTTTGTTCTTAGATGTCAACACTGTTTTCAGGATTAATATGAGTCTTTTAAAATATTCCTTACTGAGTTTTATTCGCATTTGTTCATGTTTTATTGTTGATCCTTCATCAATTTCCAAATATTTATATACTCCCTCTTGCTCAAGATCTTTTATATCACATTCTTGTCCCAGACTGATGTTTTTTTAGTGCTGCATAAGGGTTGCTTTTGCATATTTATCAAGACCAAATGACATTGTTATATCATCTGAAAACGTTTGACTGTTTGCAGTTGTGCTTTTTGTTCCTTATCTGATGAGCTATACAGTTTTAAATCATTGACAAAGAAAAGATGAGAAGTCTTTACACTTTGTTGCTTTCTAGGAGCCAAATTATATCCATGACCTAATGTATTAAGCAGACTGCTTAATGGGTTAAGGGCAAGGCAAAAGAGCTGCAGTGACAGTCACCCTGGAATATCTTCCTTTGGAGTTTTATCATCATGGCTTCATTGGAAAGTGGTTTGCCACTGTTTCATGGTCACTGTAATGTAATTTATCAGTGCAGGGTGTATCTCTTACATTTGTGAGCACTCTTTTATCCATGCATGTCAGATACTGTCAAATGCTTTTTTGTAGTCGATCCATGCCATACTTAGAGTCTTCCCCTTTTTACACTTCACTATGACTTTATTTAACAACAAATAATCCTTTGTTCCATATGCCTTTCTTTTATTACCCTTTTGTTATATTGCCATAATTTAATTTTCTTCTAAATGACTATAAACTCTGTTGGCATCAATTCCAGTGTATAGTTTACGTCGTCAGAAGGCAAGTTAATAATCTATAGGGGAGATTGTAGGTTCACTCTTAAGTAGGAGTATTGTTTTTTCTTGTTGTTAGCCAGGCTGGTATGTGTTTGTGCTGTACATATAAATAGTTCATACTCATGGCTATATATTCATATAAAGATGTTAATACTTTTAGCCAGAAGTTAGATACTGCATCTGTGCCTGGGATTTTCCAATTAGAGCCTTTCCTTAACATCGTTTCAATCTGTCTGGCTGTTACTTCATCCCATTTCAAATCCTGTACATTTGATATTCTTATTCTTTCTTTTACTTTTTCAATCTATTTAGGATCTTTGTTATGTTCCACAGGATCTTCATAAATATTTCTACATAATGTATCTATTTCTTCTTTTTTTGGTGTTTTTTTAATTCCTTTTACCTTGTTTCCCAGTTCTCTATAAAACTTTTTTAGGTCGTCAATAAATTGCTTATTTTGTACTTTTCCTTTATATTTATCTGTATATCCTTTACGTTTTTCTGTCTGTGATGATATTTTTAGTTTATTATTTATGATAGTGTATGGAATATCCTATTCCATTATAATACTGTGCGTTGCTTTTATTACATCTATCTTTTTGAGAATTTTGTTGATCTGTTCCCTCTTTTGTACTGTTCTAACAGTAACACTTCTTGTCTTCTTAATTGCTTTATACTTTTCTGCATTCGATACTTACATGATGGCATTTGATTTCTTCCCATCCTTTCTCTTACTACCCTGTGTTCTTGTGGTAGGACTTTATCAGTTATTAAATTGTATGCAAAGTAATGTATCCTAGTTACTTATGTTGTGTCGCATGAATCTCTATGGACAATCCTAATTACAGTGTTTATTCGTTTTATCAAACTTCTTACTTTTTGGGTTTTATTGACCTTCTGCAGTCTATTTCTTTCATTGACCTTAATATGTCTATACATCTATAGTAAGTCAAGCAACTCTTCTGTTAGATCATTTTCTTCTAAACTAAGGGCACATTCTTTGGTTGCCATTTTCTACAGGCATTCTATAGAAAGTTCCAGACCTTCTTCCTGCACCACATTCTCTTCAGTTTCACTCTGTGTCATCCGTTGCTCTTTCATTTGGGAAATCACTGGTCTATCATTCCCTGACATTGACTGTGTCAGAGTTGTCACAGTTTCCTGTTCTTTCCTTTGCTGTATAGCTCCAACTGAACCTTTATACCGGTTTCCTGTGGGAGGCTCCAAATTATCTTCATATGTCAACTGATTAAATGCTTCCTGCTCCACTGGTTTTTCCTTAATTTGGGTGTCCATTGCTTTTTCATGTTGTGCTGTTATCTGAGTTAAATTTTCTACACTAAATCCTTCACTTTGTAGGTACTCCATAACCTCAGTTTCTATTTCATTAACTTCTCCAGTACTAATCCTCTTTTCTATTTTTCCTCTTTGTTTTCTTATTTTTTGTATTGTGAAATTTTCCATATCCGGATGTCTTTGCCTGTATTTTCTCTTCATATATCTTTGGTGCTGCTCTTTTTGCATTTTTTTAGTTTTGCTTTCTCCTTTGCATAAGTATTGCACCATATTAATCTCTTTTTCTTTCTCATGTCCATATTTCTTCTTCAGATGTCTCCTGCTCCTCTTGTTTCTCCTTACTTTGAGGATTAGTTCCATCGTGCTTTGATATGACCCGTGTTGGACTTTCTACACTGAATCCTTCATTTTGCAAATATTCCATAACTTCAGCTTCTATTTTTTAACTTCTGATTGGCTAATCTTCTGTTCTACATTCCCTTTTTGTGATCTTATATTTTTTACCATCACTGTGGTTGGTTTGATTTACCTGTAAAACATTGTAAACTTTATTGCTGAGGATCTATTTGAAAAAAAAATAAAACAAAATACTAAGCAATTATTGTCCTTGTGACAGTTGCTTGAGTTAATCTTGAGGGTCTGCTTTTATCTTCACCCATTTTAAGTAGCCCGTATACGGTGATGGTCAGTCTCACATTTTCTTGTGCCAATTACCTGCTTACCGTGCCTAATTCCCAGGTCAGCAGCTTTCTGTCTGTTGGAGTCCTGTGTTAAGTGTAGCGGTTTGGAATCATATAAAAAATGCAAGGTAAACCATAGACCCAGTACCCTTTTGTTTGAATGAACTGGAACCTTCTTTTTTGGTTTTGTATTGAAATCACAGCCACGCTGTGCAGTGCGGTGCATGGGCTGACTATGCTGTGCATCACACATGACCATATTCACACAGGTCAAGGCATTGGTAGGGCACAGTCATCATCAATAATCCACAGTAGTAGGTACTTAAAAGACCACCAACAAACCGAGCCTGGGAAATCCAAATTTAATAAACAACATAAGGAGGTAGCAACAAACATAAACATTTAAAAGGTCACTGCATTTTCATCACTGAAAACTTTGTCAGATGTAATACAAGTAATAAACAGTCATCATCACTTACAGATTTACACAGGTTTGGGGCTAAATGAGTAGTGACTACATGTAGCATGGGACAGAGTCATGGGAAGTGAATGCAGTAGCAGAGAAATCGATAGATTATCTGGCGCCCTGTTTAGCTCCCAGATTTGGTGCCCCACATAACTGCTATAGTTGAGGACAAAAAAAAAAAAACTCTTCTGTTCTGAAACTGCAGAAAATTCCTTGCTACAAATATAACAAATGACTTGCTATACTTAAGATAACACACAAGAATTGCTTCGTTGCTTTAGTTGTGCCTGCAACTACAGTATCAGCATCACTTTCTGAATGATGGCACTACACAACTGCACCATCGGCATTTGCCAGTTGTACACCCAAACACCTTGTGCCTGATGCAGCTTCTCCTTTCTCTCTGCCTTAGCTAGACCCCCATACAGTACCACATACTTTGGGAGGATGTGGGGAGTTTGGGATGAGATTGTCTACTCATTGGGTCAAGCCACCTTAATGAGGCTGTTGGCAGTGTCCACTATGTTGCTTAGTGGTTTTGGGGCTGATGGGATCAATGACAGTGAAGAGGTAGAACCATACCACTAAGCAACCCTGATAGGGCACCTCAAGTTGGGGTGTGATAATTGCCATCACGCATGACTTGAAAGATGCCCATGACTGAGAATGTCAGGCCATGTGCTGTCAGGCAAAAAGGATAGAGTATAACTACTGGGCTATACAAGTGCTGCCTCATGAGGTGTTCCAGGCACTGGACAAGAAGAGAATTGCCACTCATGACTTAGACAATACCTACCACTGGGGGAGAGGAGAGTTATGTGCCCAAACATGAGAATGATGCTGTCACACCTGTAGTTTGTGTGGTCTGACTTGTGATGATCTGTGACTGACTACCTGACATCCAGGCTGTCACACTGTTATAGACTACATGGCCTGTGAAAGCAGACTGGAAGTTGATTGCAGTGTGTCTCCTGGAGACACCTGTTAAAGTGCCATTTGCCAACAGCAACCCAAGCAGCACTGTATGCTCCTTGTTTCTGTACTCCACGTCAATGTAGAATTGGTGTGATTGCAAAGGAAGTGATTCTAATGTGGACTGGTACCATGCCAACTGCCAAGATGTTGCACATTTGTTTAGTGAGAAGCCATTTAAAAATGCATGCAGTGCATCCATTCCAATAATATAAAGGGATAAAGCTCTGACAGTGGCCCTGATGACTCTGTAGTCTGTTGGAGTTGGTACACGAAGGATGGGTGTGCCAGTCCATGGTGAGGTACTCTTGGACCATCTATTAATCCTCTCTCTCTCTCATAGGAGGGCCAGTGATGCAAATGATGACTCTGGTTGGGCATTTGGCTATCAAACTGTGAATGTGGAACATCTCATTGTGGGTATATAGGAGTGTACATTTGCATGGAAGGGCATTGTGACTTCTTCTGTGATGCAAGTCATTTTATTATCCACCAAGAGAAAAGGTTAGAGTATATGTCATATGCTCTGATTGTAATAATATCTTGAGGGCACAAAACACATTCTACATATGTTCTTTGCTTGCGGCAGTGGTTACAAAGCAAAGATAAATGCATAGGCTTGAGTTTCACAGGGGAATACTTAATGGTGGTCAGATTTAAGGACAAACAAGATCTAGAAATAAAATGTATGCAGTACTAGAATATATATCAACATCAGTAGGAGACCATCTTGAAGAAGCCATATGGATGGAGGTTAATAAGTTCTGCTTCACTGTATTCTTTAGTACTGTAGCTATCAGATTCGTCCTTTAAAGGATGTCCTTTGATTTTTAACTTTACGGACAGTATCCTGACTATCTTCTAGAAGTTTCTAAGTGAGGTGACAGATTCCAGAATATAGTAGATAATATATACATATATATATATATATATATATATATATATATATATATATATATATATATATATACTATATATACATATGTATATATATATATATATATATATATATATATATATATATATATATATATATGTGTGTATATATATATATATATATATATATATATATATGTATAGATATATATATAACTATGGTAGCTGTATCTATGACTAGTCCTTTGCAATAGAATCTGTAACAAATAAGACTACTAGCTTGCTTTTTGTTCTGCATGCTGTGTGTGTGTGTGTGTGTGTGTGTGTGTGTGTGTGTGTGTGTGTGTGTGTGTGTGTGTGTGTGTGTGTGTGTGTGTGTGTGTGTGTGTGTGTGTGTGTGTGTGTGTGTGTGTCTGATGGAAAAATATGACTTCCTGCAGCAAATATGCAATAAAAGTTGAGTTAGTATGACTGGCAGAAAAGACCCAGTTTAGGGATTATACCCAACCCGTTTTTGGGTATGTTTTCTGTAAAACATGTAATGTGATCTTGAGGATACTTTGTCAGAGGCTATGTGGATTCCAAATGTCAGAAAATCAGAGTTAGATCTAAAGAAAATTATACCTGAAATACAGGTTTGTCATTCACCTGCATTCAAAGATTCCAGAATTTAACTACAACAATAAAATGATGTCCTTCAGTTTCAGCCTGGGAGATGGAGGAAGAGAGAGAGAGAGAGAGATGATAGAGAGAGGGACAGAGCAGTATAAATAACCTGCAAAGCGAAGCTGAGGAAGAAGAAAACTCCTGGATCCCTTTGAAGCTGAGGACATTTAAAGCCCAAAGTCCAATTCAGAAAATATAAATGGCATTAAGGAACATTTAATTCTCGCAAAAATAAATTCATTTTGTGTGTTTTTTTAAAGAGGATGTAATTATGAGTTCCTTTTTGGATACTTTTTATAGGTCCTGCATTCAATCTAAATTGTTACTATAAAAAAATGAGATATGTATAACCACATGGCTAGGACTGTTAGCAGTGACTATGGCATACTCAAGCTTGAACCTTTACGTATCACATGGATCTTACGCTGCTAAGTGTACACGTTTAATGATGAACATATTGTGTAAAGTTTACAAAATAACCATTACTGATATTCAGTAAATTATAGGTAGCAAAGTTTATTGGCAGACACCAGATAAGCATTTCAAACTGAATTGATTCTTTCAATTTATATCTCTTAAATAAAGTTCACACCAAACAGAAAGCTCCTTAAACATCTTGATATTATGGCAAGATCAACAATGCTCATAGTTGGACTGCTTTATAAAAAAGGTAACTGAAAGGAACATCTAGCAATTAACAGAGCCATCCTTCCTCAAGTAAGCACAAGGCAATGGGTCTTTCATGAAAGTGTTCCAAATAAAGAGAATAATCTATATTCCTGGAAACAGCCAGGCATATGACATGTGATCAAACTCTGTTTCTAAACAAGAATAAATTATGTTGATTATTGTAGAAAATGAACAGAACAATTTTTTCGCTGTAAATGTGTATAGGACACAACCAGATATACATAACTAAAACAGAAAAATATATGAACAAACAAGGTTGTAAACACTTTTTATCAAGGGATTGAATTTTAGTGTGCTATTGCATGGTTAATTCTGAGTTGTCAAGTTCGATATTTGCTACAAGGACAGTAGTAAATTTGCAGGAAACAAAAAAAATGAAAGCCCCAGTAGTAGTGTTGAAACTGGAATCTCTTTTGAACTTATTCTTCTTATGGGAAGTAAGAAGTAAGTTCTCCCACTAACTTTTGAAATTGTCATTGATATAAGAAGTTATTCTGATTAAAACAAAGTAAGTCGTATATGGTTTGTGTACTGATATTTTTGTGGAAGAGTACACGTGTGTGTGTGTGCATGTGTATCTGTGTTTGCATGTCTTTGTGTGGGTGTGCACAAGTGTCCTTGCATATTTTTGTATGTGTCTACTGTGTAACTTTGAAGTAGAGGAACATCTCCCTACTTTGGAAGTGTAGAGACCTCATTTCCCACAGAAAAATATATTGTTTTGAATGGCATTAATGTTATTGTATTTAATGAAGGTAGAATTAGTTTTGGCTGCTTTGTTTATGATTTCTTTCATTTGTCCTGATGTCTTTGTAATTAACACTGATCTGGCACTTTTGTTTTTGGTGAAGCCATGTGGAGTGTTTTTTTCTGCATTTTTGTAAGCTTGCCAGATCTACTTTAATAAATAAGGTACAAGCCTGCTGCTTAGTGAAGGCCTGAATACTGTACATGCTAATGTTGGTTCTGAGACCCTACATTGTCTGAACAGCTTACTGATAAGTTACAACTTTAATGTGAAATGCAAAAAGGCATTCCTACCCGCTGACTATGATGAACTGAAGAAGCCTGGATTAGTGGCAACTTTAACAAAAAAGCTGTTCTTCTTTTTATTTTTTATTTTTCAGTAATAATTTACAAATGAAAGAGACATGTACTGTTATATTGCATTGACTAAATCACTGTTGCTGCATTTTTGGCAGCTGAAACATGTCAAAAACAAAAATGATGGATCCTACGGGTTATAAGTCAAGATGCTGATACTAAATAAATCAAATGTAAAATACATCACAAAAATTAATCACGTATGTAGAGCAACGTTAGGTTACAAACCTATCCAGTAAACAGGAGTCATTTAAAATGTGAAGTGGTACAGCTAGCAAACATAATAACCTATTACACTGAAATTCAGGATACAATTCATTAAAAATATTAAGATTTTTTACTAGGTTATATAAGCTGTGATTGCTAGACATGAAGTCTTTATCTGCAGCTCCAGATGGGCATGACTCCACCAAAGTTGACACACTAGTCTGCAAATTGCAATGTTTTATTATATTTCTTTTCTGTAACTATACACGGAATATTATGCCCTAATTCTTGCTAACACATATTTTATGTCTATATTTTACTATTGTAACATTGTAAGTGTATTGTTTATTTTAAAACCTTGTTGCATTACACAGCCTGGGATGAACTTGCAATATGTTATACTTGTTCAGTGATCTACTTCCGTAAACAAATAAAAAAAGAATAAAATAAATAAATAAATCTCTGAGTAGCTTAATGTGTGCAGTTTCTGGAGTGTAGTCTAGCAATGTAATGCCTCTGTCTTCTGTAATTTGGATAGCATTGTTCTTTCTGGGATAACTGCCATGGAGGAGATAAGACCCTCATTTATTACAGGTGTAAACTAAACTGGAGTGGTTTAAACCAGGAATGTGATTGGACAGTTTTAATTATTTAATATTTACAGACTAATGATTCTCTTGTACATATTTAATATGTCCTGCTATGTGCTGTTCTGTTTTAACCTAACTGTAAGGCATCCAGTCAAGGTGCCGAGAGAAGTAAAGCATTGTATTCATAGTCCCATACTTCATAAATACATGGACAGAATCTGCAAGTAACACCACTATGCCTGTAGGCAAATAAGCAGACTGTGGGCAAGTGGTACTAGTTTTAGAAGTCCCCAGCCTTCCATGGGAACACCCTATATAGTCTGTCACATCTGAATCTGTGTAAACTGATATGAAAACAGTTTAGTTATATGCAGAAATGTCCCTACTGCTGTGAACTTGCATGCAGATAAATTCATGAAAGCTGATGTCTAATTTTGGCAGCCAGTAATCAGCACTAAACTGTGCAGAGAACTCTTGAGAATTTTCCAAGAGAATTTGTGCTGGTTATGGCTCACTATTGCTGACTAGCAGACTTAAAAGACTTGAATTCACTCATAATGTATCCTTATATGGGCACCCTGTTCTGCTTTTAAAAACAGGAAAGGAAAAAAGATAAAATAGTCAGAAAAAAGCAGACAGAGCAGACAAGGGAAACACAAAAGGAACTCATTAAAAGTTTTATGCAGGAGAAGGTGGGAGAGGATGTATAGTTTTTTTTTTTTTTTTTTGTCAGAATAGGCCTCCCCTTTATTCCAATTATTTTATATAAGGGAAGTTTGTGAAAAAAAGGGTAGACTGAAAAAGGCAGGGGACTAGGGAAGACATCAAGATTTTTTTAGTGGCATAAACATGAAAGCCAACAGGAATAGAATGTAGAGCTAACAAGTAGAGTGGGGAGACAAAACATGCATATGATGGACAAACACAGAGAATGGCAATGAGGGCCCTGCACATGGTAACAATGGTGAGAAGGTAGAGGCCCAAGGTGGCTTGGTGGTTGGCAATGGATGGGAGAACAAGTCTTACATCCACTGAAGGAGAATGTCATACAGGCCAAAGTGCCTAACCACTGCTATCTATACTGCAACTTCCACCATGTCCCAAAACCCAGTATGCTGGCTTTCCTGGCTGCCATACCTTGGGGTTCCTACAGTGGTGAAGGCTCTTTTACCACTGTGCAGAGTGGCTCCCAGATGGGCAGGGGGTTTTCTGTTGTCTTCTGGAGGTTGGTGGACTGTCCTTTAAGTGCATCAAACACTACTAGACATGCAGAAAACAGAACAAAAAAGGGAAAAACCTTAACAAAAAAAAAAAAAAACAGCGTGAAAGGAAGGCAAAGATTGATATAGAGGGAGACAGAGATATGGAGACAACAAAATGACTCATTAGCATTAATTAGCAAATAATATTTATTACTTAGGATAAAAATCAGGCAGCAACATTTTTATTCTGGAATGTTAACCTGTCAGTAACTAAATAAAAGTTTTTAATTAATCGCTTTGACAATAAATGTTGGCAAGTGCTGATTCAAGTTCAGATCTTCTAACACTTAAAAAGTTTTCATCTTTGTAATATGACATTTCCTTTACCATGACTGAATAACTATAGGAATTTCTGTAATGAAATGTCATAACCCCTGATAAATCTCTGTTGACTGACCACTTGCTATGGCTGTAAGTATGTTATCCTGACAACTTGCAGTCTATGGTTCAATAATTATTCATTTCAATTTTATTTGTATTTTCTTTTTCATTTCTTCTTGATAGCAAAACATACTTACAGGTTTGTGGAACTAGCCTCTCATCTCCCTGCCAAGTTATACTCAATCTCATTTGCATCTGTTACAATAAGAGAAAGTAAGCAAAAATGGAGGGAGGCTACTTGAACCTACCTGTGTGCTCACTGTGTTTCAAAAGACTGCAATATTTAATATTTATACAAGGTTTCCCAATAGAGTTTTACTTAGGCAAATCATTGTGCACTTTCTGCTGAGTAACCCCCATCCTGCATTTTATCCTGACTACCATAATTTCTGTATTGTTATAGTATGGTAGCATGGGCCATAAGTAAATAGTTATGTTTAAATTATGGCTATAAAGTAAAGAAAGTATTCATAATGTGAAAAAAAAACAATAGGGCAGATTCAATAAACCCCTTACTATCCCCGCATCATGCACACAGTTGTACATTGTTTTGTATTCTGTAAGTGGCTGTACACAGTGTGTAGAGCTGTGCAACCGTGGTAAACACTATGGCATGCTAATTACAACATAAACAGCTGAATTGTATGCTAATCAACCAATCCAAGTTATTCAACAATCTATAAAGCAACCATGTAGACTCAGTGCTGGTTTTCTCTGTGAATTCCAAAACCTATACAGCCATGGAAAGGAGTCTACACAAAAAGAACGTTAGGGGTTGCTGCTGCTTTAATTTATGTGTATGTGCAACAGGCTAAGGTCTGTGCTGCTGCTACTGATAATAGACCACGGCCAGGAAGGAGAAGAGTTTTCAGACTGCAGTTAAGTTATCACAATCTGCATGAGGTGGAAATTCTGGAGCGCTGCAGGGTAGATAGAACCAGACTATAGGAACTCTGCCATCTCTGTCATCCTCAACTCAGACTTAGGGCAAACCGAGGGGAACCAATACCAGTAGAGAGAGACAAACATATGTGTAGCACTTAGAATTGTAACTACAGGAACCTTTCAGACACCAACAGAGGACATGTTGGGGGTGTCATGGGCATCAGCATCTAGGATCCTCCATAAATATTCCTGAATTCTATGCTCCAACGTGCCACTGACCACATATTTTCCCCTTATTCCTGAGGCCAGGGTCACAAATTTTTAACAGTTCTACCCTACAGCACACTACCCTAAAGTATTGGGTAGCATAGATTGTACACTTATAGAAATCAAGGCACCAGCCAGGGAACAGGGACAGGTCTACATAAATAGAAAGGGCTTCCACTCTATTAACTGCTAAGTCATGTGTAATGCTAAGGGAATCATCTTGAATATGTCTGCTGGCAACCAAGGCAGTTACCACAACTCACATGTCTGGCACACCTCCCAACTGTATCAGATGTTCACTACGAGTGATATCCCACAGGGTCATTTACTGGGGGATGCCTGTTATGCACTGGAACCATGGCTAATGACACCCATCAGAAATGCACACACACCCACTGAAGAATGCCATAATGAGGCAAACACTCAAACCACAAATATCATAGAGCATGTGTTTGGGCTGCTGAAGTCGTGGTTCCAGTGTCTAGATACATCTGGGGGAGCCCTGCAGTATAATCCATGTACATGTACTGAAATCTTTACTGCCTGAGCTATGCTTCACAACATCATCCTGAGAAAACAGCTTCAGCAGGATCAGCAGGGGGAAGTGGCACACATCCCACCATGAATGGCAAGGTCACCACAGCCACACATAGGTGAGAAGTCAAAGGAGGAACCAACAGCTGCTATGGTTGCAGGCAGATGTAGGTGTGCTCAATATGGCCTTGTATTGGCTAAGAGGCAATGCATAGTACACTCACTCACCACCTATGGGCTAAAACCTTCATCCTACACACATACATATAGTTAGATATAGTAACATTGATATCAGGCAATGCTCACAACCTTTACTTACTCATGTAATGGCTGTGTACTCTTAGCATCTGATAGACTCAGACCTGAACTAAAACTGTAGCAACTGCTGGATTTACAAGGTAAGTGTTGAACCTGGAGTGTTAAAACAGAATTGTGTAATAACATGAATGAATGGCATATGCTTGCATGTTGCTACTTGGTAATGTATGGAAGTTAAAGGTGGGTGATTTGTACAGTAATGACTTTAACATGTGACAGTGGAGACATGTGAATACATGTGTCCTTTATAAAGTTATAGGCCTCAGACATCAAAGATTTACACATTCATACCTCTCAAGAGTACTGATTGTGACCAAAAGTCCTCAGTTTGCCTTAATACTTTTTGTACTGGAAAATCATTAAAGAGAGAAGTTCAAAAGTAAGGAGACACATTTCAGTTTCAGACTTTACAATCCTCAGAAGATTCTTAAAAATACTGATGCAAAATACTGTTGTGATTCAATTAACTGTCTAACTTTCTAAGACCAAAATATGTCAAACTTACAGTTAGCAAAACAACATCACAAATACAGATATACTAAGCACTAAGTCACCCTGAGCAACAGACACAAAGCTTATTCATCTCTGAATCCAGAAGATAAAAAGCAAGGATATGGCACAGCTTTCATCCCCATGAGAACTGGCTCTGCCAGGAGTTGCATGCCACATCCACACCCATGATCAGATGCACTGCTGCTACCTGAATGTGACTGATGTCTGCTGAATGAACTCCTCTCATGAGGATGCCCAGGACCATAACCCAGTGGTCTGCCACATTTGGGTGTGGATACCCCAACTATTGATGGAACAGTGGAAGTAATGCCACTATGGGAGTATGATTGGGAACACCCATGTCAGCTCACATCAAATGATGTGGCTAACCTACACACACATGGCTACTGTCCCCCTCCCAGCAGATGTTCCATCATAGACACCAGACATTCTAATGTGTTGTTCATCCAATTCATTAAATCAGAAACACAGTGGAAGCAGTCAGCCATGTCAGCCTGTGCCACATCTACAACCTTAAACACTTCTCTGGAGGACCTAGTGGAAAATGCCTGTGCCTCCATGATGGCTATAGGCATATACTGAGTGGCATGTAAAGACACAGCTGTATCAGGTGGAGGATAGACAGCAGACCACCTCCAAGCACCCCTAACAACTTTCCTGCATGGAACCTCACCCACACTTTGGCTACAGCCAGAGTCAACAGGCAGTGAAGCCACAGTAACCACACTCTCCTGATTGAGTGTCTCACCCTTCACTTGTCCAGTATCTGAGGGCTCACTGGAATGGTTTGGCATAGGCCTACTGGCTGTGTCTGATGGATTTGCAGGGGATGGCTGAATGTCAACCTCAGTGTCGGAGTCAACCTCTGCACTCCCCAGCTGTGCCTCTGGCCACCATCATCACCATCAGAGTCTGCTGATACTCTGACATCAGGTGTTAGGAGTCCCCACACATACACTGTCAGGATTACCTGTGATAATAAGCAACAAACACTGGAAAAAAGATTAATACCTACACTACTATAGTGCAATATATGCTACAAACTAATAGTGCTGCCACTATTACAGACAGTACAGCAATACACACAACAGCCCTGACACCCACTTCACAAACTAAATATTTCTTTGAACTGCTCATCAGTACTGACATAAAAATGTTTGGCTTACCATGTGCAAGTGATTGTAGGCTCCCCCATGCTGGATGGTCCTGGAAGAAGTTAAGCAAAAGATTAGGACACCATCATCACAATGAATAGTTATATAAGGGGTTAAAGCTTTTTGCCCTTTATATGTCCATTAACGACACTTTTAACAAGACCCTCTATGTCACGTCCACATCAAGCCAATGTATAAGCAACTAGAATGCACTGTTAAATGTATCAGTCTACAACTATTCTCCCCCAAAAAAGAAATTTAATATTAAACAGAACTTAAGTATTGCTGTCAGTATTTTACTATACAAGAAGTATTTAACAATTGAGATAGGTAAGCCTATATGGAAGCTCCGCCTGGGACAGATTTATCCTTTCTGAAACAGCAGCACGAACATCAATGACATGCTGTTGTGCGCTCTACAGTGAGCTGTCTGAACCGCTGACAGTGGACAAAAACTCTTCATTTGGTGTCAATGTTGACTCTGTAGAAGGTCCCCCACCAGAAGCCATCCAGTCACAGGCCACTGCAGCTGCTCTCCTCGGGGACAATGAAATCACGTCAGTGGCCCTATGGTGCAACTGATCATATATCCTGCTCTGCTCATGCACTGTGTTCACAGCAGCTACTATCTGCTGCCAAATTTGCATTCTGTCAGACATATCTCCACATCCCACAAACACTATTGCAAGTCAAAATTCACCAACGAACAACACAAGAAGCCAGTGCCAAGCCAACGTTTATTGCGATCTGGTACCTCGGCTTTTCGCCTTCAAATGGATCACAAATTCATTGTGCTGTTAACTACTATTTATACAAACTTTTTTTAGTTAATCAGCACCAATTAATCAATCAACATTTTACTAAATAATTTAAAGTGCTCTACCATTATTTAATGTTTTTACAGATATCAAAACATTAAAAACAAAATATTAACAATCTCAATTTCACAATTATTATTACATTACTAAATTTCATATATAATCAATCTTTATTTAGATATCATTATAGAAATATGAGAGAGAATAAATTCAAAAAACTTTCAAGTAATAAAAAACAGAATTAATATAAACTGAAAAATAAATATAACAATGACAACTCCTATACCCTGTCAATATATGTATAAGCAACTATGTAATTATAATGACTTCTAATAAAAACAAATATATATAGAGTTTTGTATTTTAATAAATATTTTTGATATGTAATGTCATAAAATAATATTTAATACTTAACTTATTAAATTGATTCCAACAATAACAACTCCTATACCCCATGACAGCTCATGTGTGATTTACTAAATAGTTCATATTATACCAAAACAAGTATATGTATTTTATATTATTATAAGTATTTTATATGAAATAATATTATATACTTAGTTCTAAATTAAGTCCATGTGGTTTCAGTGTCTTAAATTTGAGAATCATCCTGGTCTCCAATTCAAGTAGTTTTTGGACAATTGATCCCCCATTTTCATAACCAAAAGGTTGGCCCAATATACAAAAAATTAAACTACTAGCATCACCTTTATGTTTTTCCAAAAAGTGTTTAGCCACTGGACTATAGTCATTTTCATTCCTAATATCTTTTAAGTGTTCCAAAACTCGAACACGAACCATTCTTTTGGTTTGACCTATGTACCATGAATTGGAACATGAGCATCCCAACAGGTATACCACTCCTGTAGATTTGCAATTGAAGAAATATCTAGCTATAAAAGGTATGCCATTGATATTAGTTATATTTTGGACCCTGCTACATACACTACACTGTCCACAAGAAAAAGTACCTACAATATTCTGATTAATACCCACATTAAATTTCTCAATAAAGTTATAATTTAATAACTCCTTTAAATTTTTTCCCCTTTTATATGAAAAAATTATCTGTTTCGGAAAAATATCCCCAATATTTTCATCTTCACAAATAAGATACCAATATTTCCTTATGATGTTACTAACTTCTGTGGATATGGGAGAATATCTCGTAACAAAAAATAATTTGGACTCACTGGTCTTTAAGTTATCTGTGTTTCTAACCCTAGGTGTAATATTACTTTTGGTTTTCTTAACAAATGAACTTCGTCTCTCCTGTCTAGAATGGACTCTATCTTCATGTCCAGAGTGGTCTGTAATTCCAAGAATTTTATTTTTACAACTTAACAGATGGTCATTTCTATAGCCTCTCTCAAGTAGTCTAGATTCAACCTTATTTAATTCTAAGTATCTCTCATCCCTATTACTTGTATGATTAAAAATCCTTTGAAATTCACCAAAAGGAAGAGACCAAATCAGATGTTCCGGATGCATACTTTCTGCATGTAGAAACATATTCACTGAGGTTTCTTTCCTATAGGGTCTATATCCTATGTAGTCATCATTATGGAAAAGAGTTATATCAAGAAAATTGATCTTAACTCTATCCATTTCATAAGAAAATTTTAGACCATGACCATAATTGTTCAATACATCAAAAAATTCAAGAAATTCAGACATCTCACCACTACATATTAATATGAGATCATCAATGAACCGTTTGTAAAATATTACATTATTTTGATAAAAGAAAGTAGAATAAATGTATAATTTTTCAAAATAGTCCATATATAGTATGGCATATGAGGGTGCAAAAGCAGCCCCCATTGCCGTACCTTTGATCTGAAGAAAGAAGTCCTTATTGAAACAAAAGTAGTTATGGGAAAGGCAAAATTCTAACAGTAATATCAGGAAAGAAGTTCTAGGGCCATCACCCAACATTATTTGAACAGCTTCAAGTCCCCACCTTCTCTTGATGTTAGTATATAGTGCCTTCACATCTATAGTTACCCAATAATAACTATTTTCCCATTTAATCCCACTGATTTTATCTATTAGATCTTGAGTGTTAGAGATATGAGCTGAAATTCTAGACAAATAACTTTTAAGATGAAAGTCCAAAAAAATGTTAACTCTACTCAAAAAAGAATCCTTGCCTGAAACTATAGGTCTCCCTGGTGGCTTTTCTAAGCTTTTGTGCACTTTGGGTAATGCATAGAAGGTCGGTGTCAAAGGTTTTTTAACATATAATTTTCCCACATCATTTTGATTAAGAAAACCAAGACGCTCCCCTCTTTCCAAAAGATTTAGCAATTCACTATTATATTCAACAATTGGATCATTCCTTAAGCACATATATTCATCCTGATTTTTTTAACAAGTCAAAAATCATTTCACAGTAGTCATTTTTATTCAATATGACCCAGTTGCCACCTTTATCTGCACTTTTAAAAATAAAATCTGTTTTGATTTTTTTCAAATATTTTAATGCCATCCATTCTTCTTTGTTTAAATTATAATATTTGGTCCTATTCTTTAGACTTTCCATAAGTACTGTAATCTCCTTAAATACAACTCTAAAAAAAGTGGAAATTGCTGGCACTTTAATGTTGGGTGTGAAGGTACTTTCAGATACTAAAGGTGGAACAGTGAGTCTACCATAGCCTGTAACAAACATATCACCATCAACAACATTATCAAAGAAATCTTCACAAGTTAAATCAAAAGATGCATTTTCATAGTCATAGATTGATAAATTTAATAATTCATTCTCAACACTTTCAATGATAGTGTCAGAACTATTGGTATCACACATCCCGTCATTTTCTTCAGTGCTATTATCATTATCATTGTAAAAGAAAACTTTCAAATATAATTTCCGAATAAATTTTTTAAGATCAAAGTAAATATCACTCAAAGAGGAAAAAAACGTAGGTACAAATTTACTCCCCTTCAGTAATACTGAATTCATAGCTTGGTTAATAACCAAACCAGATAAGTTAACCACACACAAAC
This sequence comes from Protopterus annectens, assembly GCF_019279795.1. Lineage (NCBI taxonomy): Eukaryota > Metazoa > Chordata > Ceratodontiformes > Protopteridae > Protopterus > Protopterus annectens. The sequence goes on from NC_056741.1 coordinate 939,234,133, forward strand.
TATCACCATGTGAACAGTTAGCATTTAAACTACTTACTGGCTCATTCCTTGAATCGATTTCTGCCCTTTCTTCCATTTCTACCTCGACCAGATTTATTGGTCTGAAAGGAAGAATCAGCAGCACTAATATTAGAGGACGAGCCATTAACATTATCAAATTCACTTTGTCCATTAATAGAAGTTGAAAAAGTCACATTTCTAGTATGATTCTTTTCCCGTTCCCCTGAAGACGCCGAAACGCTACGTTGTGTCCGTTGATTTCGCGGGCTTTTTCGAACCTTGGATCTGCTCCGTGAAGTGTCGCGTTGCCATGAAAAGAGGATTCCGTTCTCATAATCCTTTATATCACGTAACAGTTTATTTCTCTTGCGTGACAAAATCTCCGTTTCCAGTTTATTGATTTTGTCCGTGATTTTTGCAAACTGCATTTTAAAACAGGACTCCCCCACCACCTCATCCTGTAAATGCAGAATTTCCTTTTTAAGCTTTTCATGCGCTCTCTGGTTTCGCTTGATTAGTATGCGAAGCCACTTGTTAGTGCATTCTAGAGATGCCGTCTTCCATTCATTAAGCAGATCCTGTTCTTCATCCGTGAACTCAGCGGCAGGCAGTTTTTCAATACGTAGACCTCTTGGAGTTAGATTTAAGTCTACATATTTTTCCAAAAGGCAAGTGTCTAGGAACAGGGCTATTTCTTTGTTCATTAGCCTCTCTAATGAACAAAAACGATCATCGGTCTGCTTGTTAGTGCCCATGTTCCAAACGTCAAAACTGGGGCTGCAAAATTTTCTCTCTCTTTCACTTACTATTTCTGCAAAGCAGGAAGCACCCGCTAAATTGGTAGCTCCACTCGGCAGCATAATAGCTGGCAAAGCAAATACTGGCCAAAATAAACGAAATCAAGTTCACAAACCACAAACACTATTGCAAGTCAAAATTCACCAACGAACAACATCTCCACATCCCCTCTCAAGCAGAAAAGTATCATGTCACCTAAATGCTTCCACAATTACTTCAGTCTCAGAATCGCTGAAGTGGGGGGGGGGTACAGGGAATGGAATACCTGGTTTCCATAGCCCTAGGTGACATAAAATACAAAAGAAGAATAATGCACATAAGTATCACATAAATAAAAGTCCTGCTTCAACATAACACATAAAATGTAGAACTTCATTTTTACTCAGTGTAGAAACATAAAACAGTTAAGATATTCGAATACAAAAAAGGAATTGTGTGGTTGTTAACATTTTACAGTCATGCAAAAAGCAAGGTTGGATCCAAAACAAGGCAAGTAACAATAGCAAATCTTTTTTTTTTTTTGTGTGTCAAAACAGAAATGCAACTTTGCTCCCCTACCCTCAAAACAACAGGGAAATTACATATTTTGCTAACCTAACAAACCATCAATGAAATGCTAAAAGTCCTGTCAAATAAACTGCCCCTGAAACATGTCTACACATTTATCACAGAATATTCTATTTTATGCAATTGCCAGTCATGTCTTCTTGTTGCCAGAGCTCCCTTAGAGGTGTATATGGGCCATCCTAGCAGGCTAACACCGCTGTGCAATTGGCAATATAGGACATTTATATTTCACAGAAATAACAATGGAAGAGTGTAAATATAAAAACAGTTATAGTAGTAGCACTTGTGATGTATCATTTACTAATATATATATATATATATATATATATATATATATATATATATATATATATATATATATATATACACATATATAGCTATAGATATAGGTATAGATAGTTATTTATTTATTTATTAACAGATTTGTCTTATTGACATTTTGGCATATCCAGTATATAGCTTGAAAAATGTAAGCACACCTTATCAAGATCAATAGCCTTCTGTGCAGATAAATACCAAAGTAATATCTTCTTTTGTGTTATCCACATAAACCTTTGTATAGTGTAGATTTAGGCTGTCAGCATGGTGAAGATGCAAATGAGGTGTGAACTTATTAGATTTGCTCAATCCCAAATACTTGTTCCATGTAGCTGATGTAAACATTGTGCAAGCACTCCCTCAGTGTTTGTTACTAATGGATTGCAACTGTGAATGATTACTGGGAGGGAGAAGGAAAACACAACAGCAATTCTGACTCCCCTACCCACAGTGAGTATGCCAGACAGGTTAGACTTATAAAGTGTAGACATAATTGTATCAAGGTTTTAAATGTAAGTAAGCAGCACACATTTCAGTTTCTGTTCAGAAACTTCCAACCACCCCTTCATTTCTTGACAACTGTATATTACTGCCATTTAATATCCTCATATATCTTAAGAACAATGATACAGATTGCCTTACAATCTACATGTTTCAGATTACTGGTCAGATAAGACAAGCATTAGCAACAAACACAGAGAGATAAGACAGAGCTGCATTTATGCAAGCAGTAGCCATAAATGGTTGTGTGATCACTCAGTTCACTATTTCTGAAATTAATACATGCACAAACAACTGTCATATATTTTGGTAGTACTGTGGATGATGTTGCAGTTGGTTTTATGCACAATAATTTAAGTTCTCTTTGCTGTATTTGGCAAAGATTAATAAGATGTCATTACTGGGTTTTGAGGGTTAATTAGAGTGAGAGTACAAATCCAGACCTGTGTATAAATATTTCATGTGTACCAACATTCATTTTGTAGTGTTGTTTATTTAACAGATTTATTTATTTTTTTATTTCATCTAAATTTCCATTTGTTGCATTTTTTAATGTGAGTGTTTAGAAGGTGCATGGCTTAGCACAAACAAGGGAAATGGAGGAACACAATGAATGTCACATTTAACTGTGTATATCTTATTTGTGTGACATTTAAAAGTGCACAAACCTGGACTAGTGACCCACAAAGGTATCAGACAGAACACCTGCAAAAGGAGCATATACAGTGTAAAGGTCAAAAAGGATGCATTGTTGCATTTTTACTTTCCCTTGTGCAACACCATTAAGCAACATTACGTGGCAGGTAGCAAGCTTCCTCAACACCTGTAGCCATCAAACACCTGCAGACAGAATGCAGACAGTTAACAATTTAAAACAGACCTATTCTATTAATCCTGTTGGACACTGTTCAAACACACTAAGTGGCATTGCACAGTGGTTAACACACAGAAATTAGGAATGAATAGGGAATTGTGTAACTGTTATATAACAATTTCTGTGGTAGCAGGTGTAAGTGTAGGGCTGTAATACAGATGGTTCTTGATTCTAATACCAGAAGCAGAACATATTTTTAGTGCTGTAACAGTCCAGTTTGAACAGGAAAATATACAAGTGTTACTTCAATATTCCTGTGGTAGCAGGTTCATAGGTTCATAGGTTCATAGGTTCATACTAGGCTATCTGCCCTAGGGCATTTATAAGCCTAGGCAGAGTGTGTTTGGCTTTCGCCACCCATTTTAAATTAATTTTGCTATGCCTTTTTTTGAGGTTAGTATACTGTGCCTCTGTCTAACAGTGACACAGAAGTGATAGCCGGGGTAAACCTATGATCTCCCATCCACTCATCAAGATTCCTCTTGAAGAGAGTCAATGTAGGACTCTGCCTAACCTGGACTGGGATTTTATTCCAGAGTGAAGGGAGCCTCTGGGTTATGAATCTGTCCCTCCAGCATGTCCTATTTATTTCAGTGCTGAGGTTCAAGTCTCTCGAGCGCGTAGCTCGATGGGATTTGAATTTTCTGAGGTGCAGCATGTCCATTAATTCCAGGTTGGACATGGCTTTATACATCAGGCACAGATTGCCTCTGAGAAGGCGGTATGCCACTGAGTAGAGCTGGAGTTTCTTTAACCGGGCAGCATATGGCATCTGTTTGAGCCCTTTGATCCTCTTGGTGAGGTACTTTTGGGGTCTTTCCAGTTGCTGCAGGTGTCTGGTAAGGTACATCACAAAAGGGGCATTGCACTCAATTATTGGCCTGATGAGGGATGAGTAAAGAGGCACGATGACCTCCCCTGATCTAGATGTGAATCCCTTCATGATTAGGTGGGCTATATAAAATGTTTTTCAAACCACTTTGGCCACGTGGTTGTCAAATGAGAGATTGCTATCAACTTGGGTCCCCAGGTCCCTAATGACTTCTTCTGTACTTAATGGATTACCACCTATGTGGTAATTTGTGGGCACTTTGTTTTTGCCAAAGGGGATAACTATACACTTTTTGGTGTTTAGCTTGAGGCCATGGCTCTGGCACCAGTTGTCTGTTTCTATGAGGCCCTTTTGGAGGATGCTTGTGTCGGCTGGAGAGTTGATTATGGCACCCAGTTTGCAGTCATCTGCGAACCTGGTCAGCCACAGTCCTTCTGTGTTGGCCTGTACCGCCGAGAAATATATACCGAACATAAGAGGTCCCAGGACTGAGCCTTGTGGGATGCCACTTGTAACTGGTTTGGAGTCTGACATGGCTCCAGTAATTCTAACCATGTGGGTTCTGTCCTTGAGCCAGTTTGCAACCCATCTAGTGACATAGGGGTTTATATTTAAGCTGGTGAGCTTATCTATAATGCCCGAGTGGGGTATTGTATCGAAGGCTTTTGCGAGGTCCAGGTAGGCTGTGCGGACCACCTTCCCCTCGTCAATGGCCTTGGTGACTGTTTCAAAGAAATCGACCAGGTTTAAGAGGCAGGATCTACCCTTAACAAAGCCAAACTGGGTAGGATCCAGTGTCTGTAGGTCCCCAATATCTTTATTTATGAGGTCCATGATGATCCTTTCCATAGCTTTGCAGACCAAGCTAGTCAGGCTTATGGGGCGATAGTTTCCAGGATCCGTTGAGGCACCACCTTTGTGGAGAGGGACCACTGTTGCTGTACGCCACTCTTTGGGTACATATCCTGTAGTAAGGCTAAGATTGAACAGTAATTTGATGTTTGAGTTTAGCTCTTCTTGGAGTTCATGTAGGGCGCAGCCCAGGACACCATCTGGTCCCACTGATGCTGTGTTTTTTGCTTTGGAGAGGGCGGCTCTTACCTGAGCATCTGAGATGTCGGGGGGCAGCACTCTGTTGGGATAGATATTTGCCCATTTGGTGGGGATGGGGGGGAGAAGTTTGCACTGAACCTGTCAGCTAGGATGTTGGCAATGTCTGTGGGCTCGGTGTAAGTGGAGGTCTACCATACACATGGTTCTAGGTTCTAATACAGGAAGTCCCAGACATTTTTACTATTGATCCATTTTACATCATATTAAATATCATGTATAACACTTTATACATAATTATAAATAGTGGAGCTGATATGAATCATATGTCTGAGGGATAATGCACCCTTACTGTATTTTGAAGGAAAAGATGTGTGACTGGGGGTATACTGTCTGCTGTCTTTATGTAAGTATAATTCTGCTATCTGGACTTGGATGTCCTCCACTCTTACACAAATGAATCTATATATAAGGACTTTATAAGGTCTAACACAGACATGGTTAACACCTCAATCTGTCATATGTATGCATAAATGATTCATGACTATACCTGAGAAGTACTTCTTCTGTGGCAAATATGATAAATTAGTGCTGTGGAAGAAAATGTTTTGTCCCTTATGCATAGAGTTGGACCCCACACTGCAAAAATCAATTGTAGTAGTGTATAAAGCCAAACAAATGGGTCAGGTCAGGACATTCATGTCTCCAGTGCATGTCAGCAAAGCTAAATCACCTAACATTTACAAAAGCAGACACCCCTCAAACTTATGTTAAATGTCAGACTAACCTACCAGTTTCAAAAATTGCTTTCCTCCCTGCTTAGCACTGTTGCCCTCCACTTAACATTATGCAAATGTGTTTGGCATTGTTGCTCGAGTTTGCTCAATACCAGTAAATGTGATAACAGTAATTGGCAGGAAGCCATTATTTTCTACTGCTTGACTTTTGGGATTAGACATGTCTGGAGTTAGAGTAGATGTCCAATTTAGAGCACAGAGGTGGGGTGTTCTGGAGTCCATAATATTTATTGGACTCCTGGTAAATCACCCCAGCCAAAGGCTTCTGCAGGGGAACTATTCTGGCTCCCAGTACAAGTCTGAGGCTTGGAATAGTCTATACAAGGTTGTATCCTGTGTGATCAACATCCCACGTACTGGAGAACAGTGTAGGCACCATTTCAATAACCTAAAAAGGCACAAGAGGGATACACTCAATCAGTTGTTGGATGAGTTTCAAACAAGTGACTTCCCACATTTGTCTAAGTATGCTAATAAAGAGAATTTGTATTATATAGAAAGTAAATATAAGCAAGACTGGTATGAATAATGTTTTTCTATTCTTTTCTTTACTTTAACAGCTAATCCTGAAATTGTGGTGAATAGGCAGGCTCATGCTGATCATCTGGAGAGACTGAGGGAAGCAAGTGATATGTATGCAGCACAAGAGAAATATTATTGTAGCTTTAAAAGTTAAAGAAAATCGTTTTGTTTTCTATCCTATAGTAGCAAAGTAAGCATGCATATCCTAATTGTAAAAGCAAGTATGCTTGCATAAGTATGTAACACAAACTAACTTTAGGAGTCAAGTGTAAGCCTGTAGTCAGAGGTCATGGGTTCAAATACCATGAGTAACAACAATACAGTACTGTCATTCTTTAATAGTACATACATTAAAATCTATACAAGTAGCATAAATGCCCTGCTGTTAACTGTAATCTGTATAATTGAACCAAGCATATGTGCAACATATGCACATTGCAAGGATTACTTTGAGCAATCTGTAATTATAGCTTGTTGGTGCTAGGATGTATACATAAATGTAATACTTTAGATAAAATAGTTGCATAATTGTGATAATGCACTGTATGTTGCATATAATGGTACTAATTTTATCTCTTTTTTTTCTCTCACCCCAACCCTCATCTCTTATTTTTATTTTCTGTTATGTGTCATCAAAATGTCTGCACATCATCCATCTGTAACAAATCACTAAATGCTTCATAGCACAGCAAGATAGGGCAACACCATTGGGTCAGCCTGCCCCAACTCCACTGGCTCCAGCACCAATGCCCATCCCATCTTGGACTCAACCTGGCAGTACTGCATCTGCTGCCTGAGCATTACCTGCTCCCTCATGTAGCACTACCTTGGCAGCTGATGCTGTAGTACCCTCTGGGAATACTGGTGGATGTGGAGATTTCATCACCTGCCAGGAGTTATGAGGGTTGTATTCCCATCAGGGCAGGGTCAGAGAATGGGCTCTAGGCCAGGCACAAGTCACCTCATCCTATATGGTACAGTTTACAGTGACTAGGCTTGCAGTCTATCCACAGATGTCATAGCATGGATTGTAGGCCCTGTATTTTCTTGGTAAGAAACACCTGTGGTCTCTCCAGCTGCTGCAAGTGTCTAGTGAGGTACATGCAAAAGGGAGCATAATACTCTATTAGTGTTCAGATGAGGTTCGAGTACAATGCTGTTATATAATCCTCAGATTTGGAAACAATGGCCTGACTTATGAGGTGCATGGCATATCCTTTCCATGCCACTATGGTCACTTGGCGGTCGAAGTTCAGATTGCTATGTGTGTTCCCAGGTCTTGCCCCACTGGGTTTCGGCATAGGGGAAGTGTTGTCAGTGCTGTAATTAACAGGGAATTCCACTTTGCAGAAGGCCAACATAATGACACATTTTTGTATTTATATGTAGACTGTGTAGCTTTGGCACCAGTCATTTGTCTATGTTAGCACGTCCTGTAGTATGTTATCATCATTTGTGGAATCAATAATTGCAACTGATATGCAAGAATCAGCAAACTTTGCATGCCAAAGACCATATACTTTAGACTGGACTGTTGAAAAACATATTCCAAGCAACAAAGTGCCAAGCACAGATCCTTGGGGTATGCTAATGGTGACAGCTTTACTGATAGAGGTTGATTCACCAGCTTTCACAATATGTGAACTTCAGTATAATAATAGCTATATATTCCAGCTCACTTGTCCAAAGTTGAACTCACCTGTATAACTGATTGTTTTTTTTTCATTACTGCTGCTTCTTGCTGGCCTCTGTCTACCCGCTCCATTCACCCTCATTTCGCTCAGGATCACTCCACTCCCTTACACTGCCCCCATGCCTACCCACCCCCACTTCAATTACATTTATACTTTCCTAACCCCACCCACATTACAGCAGCCAATCAGAAACCAGACCTACGTTAGCTACACCTGTCAGTTGAACCCAATACACCAAACTCTTCCTTTCTGTTATCATTAATACACCCACCTCTCCTATCTCTTATCATTAAAACAGTTAAACATAACCACCCTTGCTACTACCTCACACACCTTATTCAAACAAACTGGACACTAATAACATATCCCATTAGCCTTCAACCTTATTACCCCTATTACATTAAAATCTCTAAAATACAATATTATCCTTACAACATGCTTCAACTTTATAAGACACACCTACACCTAACAGCCCTATACATCACAGCTACCACACTACTACTTCTGTTATACACACTCACTTTATATCATACTGCACTACAACCCACCAGTCCCACTCCTTGGCAAACATCCTCAATATCCCACCTAAACAGACTAGTACACTACACCATAGCTCCAAGCCTGTTCTACACTAGCTACATAGATTGCCATGCTAATAAATTCCAACCCCCAATTACCACATCCCAAACCTGCTTAAAATGCACTAGGCTACAAAACAAGATTGCCAAACTCATTTTATACCTGATTAGAGAATTAAACCACTCAGGGAACATACACCCTAATTCTGCCCCCACTCCCAAACATAATATGGTACAAAGCTCCATCACACTTAACCCCACACTACTGCACCACGGGAACAAATCATTCCTAATCTTCCTCAATATGAATGTGAGAAGTATTGTAAACTAAGTCCATGAACTGCATGCACTACTCTCCCTCTATTCTCCTGACATTAACAGAGACATGGTTAACATCTGATAATAACATTAAAGAAGTAATAGCTTCCAGATATAATATTCTTCATAAAGACAGGACTTCCAGAACAAGACGGGGAGTAGCAATCTTATTCAAAGACGCCATTTAGATTTAATTATCCCTGACTTTGGAAAGGGGGAACTAATCTTTTACAGATTAGAGAAACACCCCAAAAAACACATTAACATCATCTGTAGCTATATTCCACCAGAAAATAATATTTCCACAGTAGAACACCTATTACAGTGGATCTCAAAATCCTTCCGTCAGGAAACTATAATAATGCGGTTTTCAACAAAGACTGGCTAACCTGCTCTTCTCTGAACCCAGTATCCCACATAAACTTCCATGGATTCTCCCAACTCATAACATCTCCTACTAGGCTGACAAATCTTCCAAAATGACAGTCTATCCTTGACTGGATTTTGGTTAACAACCCCACCCTATCTTCAAAATCAGGTTTCAGCCAACATTCCTGTTGTGAACTCATACGCAACAAACCAACCAATCCACATACCAGTTAATCAGAAATAAAAAACACTTCAACCCATATAATTTCATTTCTGCTCTAAGAAGTTGCAGCTGTGAACCACTTAGACTACTACCTCTAAAAGAAGCTGTTAAATCCTTCACCACCACTTCCCTACATATAGTAAACTGCCACGCACCCCCAAGAAATATTAGACTAAAAACAAACTATTCTCCCTGGCTAAGTAAGGAGTGCAGATCCTTACTTAAGGCTAGGGACAAGGCCTCGGATCACTTTCACAAAAACAAGACCCATATCACAAGATAAACATTCTTAGAACTCTGAAATAAGGCTAAAAAACTAGTACAATTAGATGAAATCAACTATTATCACAATATCCAGAGAAAACATCACAATCACCCTCAAAAGGACTGTGCAGCAATCAATAAAATACTTCAACCAGGTAAATCAGCCATTTCCACACCAAAATCAACCACTAACTCTGACAATATAGCAACCCAGTTCAATAGATACTTTACAGAAACTACCCAAGCCCTTGCAGCCTCTCAAAACGGCCCCCATAACTCTGCCCCTTTCACACTACAATACAGCATCAGCTCCCATAATGGCCCCAACCAATTTACATTATGCCCTGTATCTGTTAATCCCATTAAAAATTACATAAAATATTGAAACCAACCACCCTAGCTGCAGATGACCTCCCAGCAGAATTTCTACAAATCGCAGAAGCAATAGCATACCCAGTAACGATACTCATAAATAGATCATTATCAGAAAACCTAGTTCCTGTGATCTAAATTGTCTCTCACATCATACCTTTAGACAAGGCAGGGAATTCCACTGAGTTTACCAGTTATCACTGTATGTTATTCTGTCACCCTTATCTAAAATGTCAGAGAGTGTCATACATTTCCAATTCATCAAGTTCCTACACAAATACAAACTTCTATCTAACACTCAACATGGCTTTCGCCCCTGTCATAGCACCACTACAGACCAACACAGTAAACCACCACAGAAATAATGGACAATTTGTATCTGCCATATTTTAGACTTGTATAAAGCCTCTGATATGGTAAATTGGGTCTATATTACATGATCAAAGTTTCAAAACATCGAATCTGATATGGTCGACACCATATGATCAAAGTTTTGAAACGTCAAAAATGCAATACAAACACAACAACCTACATAAACGAACCATTTAAATTCTCTAAGCAGGGAGGCAAGCCCCCCTGCACCCCCAGACCCACTGCTACTTAAATATACCAACTCTGAAATCGCACTACAGTGCAGAAAAGGGAAATCTTCCCTTTCCGCACTGTACAGAAATCTCCATTAAAAGATTAGAAGTTTCAAAACTTCGATCATATGTTGCCGACCATATCAGATTCAAAGTTTTGAAACTTTGATCTTATGCTATAGTCCCAGTAAATCACAAGAAACTCATTGATGTTCTCTCCACCCTTAACCTTAGTAACTCATCTCTAACCTGTTTCCAAATCCACATATCAGGACGAATGCAGATTATCCAGTGGTAACACTAGCTCTCTCCACTTCTCCCTGTTGCTGTAGGGGTTACACAAGGTTCCATCCCCGGGCCTCTACTTTTCTCCCTCTTCAACAACCAGCTCCACACCTCCACACTTCATACTTCTGTGATACAACACGCAGACGACTCTACTCTGATATGCACAGCCTCCTCCCTATAAGACCTTCATACCATAACCTGAGATTCCTTTCTATCTGTGGAAAGCTGACTCATTAACTCCCAACTCATTCTAAACCATAACAAAACCAAACTACGTCTATTCTACCCAACTAGACCTCCCTAACCTCCCCTATCTTTCAATATTCTCTCCAAAAATAAAACTACTATCACCTCAGTAACTCACTCCTAACTACTAGGAGTAGAAATCAACAATAACTTAAAATTTAATATTCACATTTCTCAAACCATCAAAAAGGTCCACAAGAAACTAATCTTTCTATATAGGAATAAACAATTTCTGACAGCTAACACAAAAACTACTGTCACACAGACACACCTACTGGTAATTCTCCTATATGCCTCCCCAGTTCTAACCAACCTCCGCAAAACTGATCTTGCTAAACTGGAATCTTGTTACAATAAAATAGCCAAATTCATTACAGTTGCCTCATACAGGGCTCATCACTGTGCATCTCTTAAACAACTAAATTGGCTAGAACTTCCTCAGTTGCTATACTTCAATCAATTAAACTTTGCCTACAAAATACTCCAGCAACCAGATAAACCCCCTGATCTCCAAAATCTTATACAACCATACACCACTTCTAGATCCCTCTGCTCCAATAACAAACTCATCCTAGATGTTACCAAAGCCAACAACTCAGATGGGGAGTCACTCCTCTCCAATTTCATTCCTAAAATATGGAACAAACTCCCAACCCCAATAGCCTCCAATGGCTCCATGTTACAATTTAAAATCCTCCTAAAATAAAACTTAAAAGATACTTGGCTCTGCTTATGTAACTGTCCGGGATAGGTTCCTTATTTTCAACCTCAATAACCAAATATTGTTATTTGAGATTTGTAAAATACCTATATTCAAACACTACTGCATAGAAACTGATCCTCCATTCTCTCTAGATTGTAAATACTCAAGTATGATATGTGAATGAATTTCCCACTACTAAACAATAGTAGATTCCATCATTATGCAACTGTGATGCAAATGCATACAAACATATATTATGTCCATCATTATGTAACTGTTTTGTACATGGCTGAAACCAAACAATTGTTTGATTCATCTTTATGTAACTATTGTTTGCAAATACCTCTGTAATATATCATGTGTTGTTAGCATTTCTAACTATGTAACCTTACATGTTTTGCTAGCATTTGTAACTTTGTAATCTTACGTGTTTTGATTTGTAACTTTGTAGTACTCATAAATGGAGCTTTTCTTCCCAGGCCTCTGCTGAAAAAGGACATGTGTCCAGTCAGACTTTCCCAGCTAACAAATGTGAAATAAATAAATAAATAAAAATAAATGTGTTCTGTCTGTGAGCCTAATGGTTAACCATCTAGTGGTCTTAGCTGGGAGAGTTTCTCAATGATATCTCAGTGGGTTGCTGTGCCCAAACCCAAGGCCACATCAAGTAGGCAGTATGTACTGTTTTACCTTCATCCAGGCCTATCACACAGAATCACTTGGCTGTGACAACATCACAGATCACATATAGCGTGACTCAGAACATACACCTACCTGACATGGTTGGATTCACTCTTCAACACATTATCCTCATGGACTAATTTCCCATAGAAGGGTGTACATCAACATTCTTTCATCTGAGTTGGAGGGAGGACATCACATGATGCATGCTTGTATAAACACATTCTGACTCTCCTCATCTATAAGGTTGACCAACATGTCACGATGGACCTATTCTAAATGGATACTAGTAATATCCTGGCTGTGTGCAGCAGAAACATGCGAGTTGTTATTGCTACACCCATGTCTGTTACATCTGTTAGATGTCCTTAAAGAGGTCATCAAGGACATGCATGATGCCAACACTATCATCCTGTGGAACTTGACCAGGCCAAAGCATTTGACACAAATCTACACTAATGTATTCACTCAGCACTGTCAGATGTGGTCATACACTCAGCACTGTCAGATGTGTCCATAAACACCTATATTACCAAGTGTGTAGAACACCGGATCACATATGTGGCATCTAAATACGTTGAAATGTGTGAAGTGACCTATATCAAGTCCATACATTGGGGCTGTCTGCTACACCCTTTCCTGTCCATTATTCAAGTCACAAATGTCAAGAATGACATACACATCCTGTGTCCAAACAGCTGTCTGGAGGACTACAGATTCTGGGCAATCATATACTCCAGCTGTGATATTAGTATAATACAGACAGTATCATATCAATGCACACAAAAGACTGCTGCCAAAGCCATGACAACACATGAGGTGAAACAAAAACATGGGGTAATTTGTTACATCAAGAAAACAAATGTACAATCCAAGGATAATGTAGACAACATACTATATAAGCAGACAATTAGTATGTGACCTGCGTGCTTGGGTATATGGTATATGGAACGCCCATCAGCATGTGGCCACAGTCGTGACTACTCCTTTGTGTGTAAAAAAAGTACTGAGTTTGTGTAGGGCATCCACATCAAAGCCCATAATATCTCCATAGTTCACAGCCTTCATCACACCAGTAACTGAGTACAATGCACCCTTCTTCATGTAGCTCACTATGCATCTTCCAGTGATGTGTTAACGAAGTGCACCATCTTTGCCACAGTGAGCTGTCACATGTCTTATTGGCCATACCTAGGTATTATTTTTGTTGCATAAACATTATTGTCTGATGGTATGGAACACCCATCAAGGTGTTACACCAAATGCATATGTGTGATAACCAGTTTCAGTGATACACACAGTACATATATAGCTGTTTGACAACATTGATTGTGTGTGTTACATGGATTGTGCTCTATATACACACACACACTCACATATATATATATATATATATATATATATATATATATATATATATATATATATCATGCACACCAGTCAGCTAGCCAGTAGTGATCATAATGCAACATAAAGGTATAGCAGTGTTACTCCTAATAACTTCACCAGATGTTACAGTGTCAGGATGGGACGGTGTGCTTGATTATCCGCATAGATTGCTGACATGCCACAATAGTTGCATAACTGTGTTCATGCAGAACCATCTCTGATCCCTCAGAGTCAGAAACATGAGTTACTAGTGGTATTATTCTGATATTTTCCACAATTCTGTGTGCTTCTTTTACTGTTGTCAGTGAGTCTGTAACTGTGTCCCATTTGTTGATCTCTTTTGACATTACAGTCATATTAAGGGAAATCATTTTGCACAACTTCACAATTTGTACCCAACCCCAATTGTATATAACATCCTTGATAGATGTCCTCTCCACTGTTCATGCCAGGATGCTTATATCACAGACATCTTCTCCATTTTATGTTACTTTATCTGACACTCACATAATATACATTTTCACTGTGCAGTGCGTACTGTACCATGTTGATATGTGATATGTGATTAGTGTTCTTGCTACAACTGTCTTCCATTTACATGCCCTCATCTGCTGTACATTATGATGATTCAGCTGACCTCTTTCCCTGTGTTCATTCCTACAATTCATCTATGTGTCCCTATTCAATATACACACTTCCCCTGACTGTTTATTTTAAATGGCAGTCCAGGTACTCTTACAGATCATTTACACAACTTCTACAGAATGCCTGGAATGGGATTCCACAATACTCTGCACTGTATACACTGTTATGTACTGTGTTTGGACCATACACATTGCTATATGATAAACCCTGGTAATCATTGTGACATTCCATGCAATCCTGCTAACCTAGATTGTTTTAAGGTAAATGAGTTTGCTATTCTTGTTGCCTTACACAGTTTGCTGTCAACCACAAAACCATGCTTGTTTATGTTTAAACATGGTACATGACATAAATATGTAATCACTGCTACTGCTCGCAGTGCAAACCCATAAACTCCATGTAGGCTTCGTGCAAGCCTGCATAAAGTTTATTAAATCCTGCTGAATGTTATGCATGCCTATGGTAAAACAAGAGAATGCTTTCCAACAAAATATAAATTGGAAGAGGCAGTAAGGAACTTCTGCAGAGGATACAGTCAGATGCACCAATACCTTTACTTGGATGGCGTGACTCGGGTATTGAGCCACTAGTTGATGAAAAGTTTGCAGCTGTGTCCACTTTAGCAGATAGTTAATTTAAAGAAAGCTGGACTCTTCCAGGTGTTGCTGTGCCTACAAACAACGTTCAGGAGTGCAGTATAAACTTAAATAAGTTATCGTTATTAATGTTCATGTTTTAGTCTGTGTAATTTACATTGCTATTATTTAAATACTCTCACAATTATATTATGATCATTAGACAGACCTGGAAATAATATGTCATTCAACAGGAACTAAAGCATTGATGTTTTAATTAATACAAACCTAATGAACAATATGTAGTTCAATAACTCCCTCATCCTCCTCCCCCTATAAGGTGTATAGTGTCTCTGAATATAACATCTGCAGAGGATGAGAACATTTCTGGGACTCCCCAAAAGATTAAAAGTACCATTTTACAAGTATTACAGAAAGATGCTGTAATTGCCCTTACTAGTGCAACATATATTTAAAATATTTAGTAAATACATTTGTGAACAAAAATCTTACCTGGCAAACTAAGTTATGACCATGGTGGTGTAGCACAAGAAATAGCATCTATATCATGCCACATTAGCAGCAAATTGTTGTTACTGAAGTATAATTATTATCATAGGACATCTAAACTGTTTTTCTGTACAATAAAAATAAAACATAATTCAGTAAGCAGTCCCATCAATGTGTGTGATATAATGACTTTTCCAAAGTTTTGCAGCAGTTATGACCAAGCAACAGTCTGTTTACCACACAATGTACCTTGAAACATGAAAGTACACAAATGTCGAATGGCTAGACATCAATCTCAAAAGATCTAAAGTCAAAATACTGAAAAAAACAAAGCACTTATGTTTATGCAGGGGGCAAGCACCCTTGCACCCCTGCACACCAACTAATAATTATATATATCAACTCTGGATAGGACAAATTCCCCGATCCCCACTGTTCACAATCTTGCACAGACCTAAAGATCAAGCTCAAAGGGGCGAAACAGAATTTCTTCTCGGAATTCCATTCTCAACCCTCTGAACAGGAAATTCCAGCAGAGATACATTGAATACTCTGCATAATCAAAACATGCTTTATTTACCAAAACAAAAAGTGAAAAATCCACTTCCATTGCCCACAATACTCCTGCTTTTCGGTGTGCCCATTTTAGCATGGGATAGCTACGAGGAACGTACTGATGTCATCCTAGATCTGTGGCTTTAATTAGGACAGGAAGAAGTACAGATTGCATCAGCTTTTGCCTTTGAAGGGAACTTAATGTAAAACATAAAATAGGAACAGGGCTATTTTATTGTTGTGATAGCTTGTATTATCACTACTACAGTTGTGTTCATTTTCCAGTCTGATAGAGCTATGTATTTGACTGGCATTGATATTGTATGGCCACAGGTTATTCCATGGAACAGAATGATTCATGAATAGTCAGCGTAGCAAACTGAAGGGAAAATATAAACTGCAGCCTTGTACTCTTCAGTAAGTGAACCATAATACATTATTTTAGTCAAATATTGTTTTTCTTGCTTAGCCTTGCATCGATTTCTGGTTTCACCTGCTAGCGTTGTATTATTGTACAAGTCAGCTACACGCTATTGAACTATTTCTTCCCGACCTCAATAAGCATCATCATCATAATGCCTAGAATTAGAGAGTTAACACTGGCAACAGGTAAATGCACCTGCCTCTCACTGGGACACAGAAAAGCATTTTTAAAAGTTGTTTGAAAATGGTTTCAAAATGGAAAAATAATAAAGCATTTGTAAGTGGAAAGTAGAATGTTTACTGAACACAGATACATCATTTATTTTGTAAGCCAAGCACAGGTACAGTGATCCTTTACTTGATCTTTAATGGTGGTAGAAGTGATAAAATGAATTTCAATCACTTCTTCAAGCATAAAAAATATTCGACATTATGAACGTTCAATTATGTATATGTCAAAAATGATTACATAAGTCAACAGCTTGCCCAGGTTTCACACAAATGCTGTTGCCACACCAAACAAATTCAAAAGAAGTAATTTGGCAAATAATTCAAAAGCGGGTCCATTCTTCTTCTTCTTCTTTCGGCTTTACCCGGTTAGGGGTCACCACAGTGGATCACGTGTCCGCTCATGATTGGCAGTGGAGTTTTACAGTGTAGAGTTGCCAGCACTGTGTCCAACCTTCCACTGAAGGCACACACATGCACACACTCATAGCCTAGGGCCAATTTAGAGTGTCTAATCCACCTACAGCATGTCTTTGGGATGAGGGAGGAAACCGGAACACCACCATTAAAAGTACAATAAGCTGACAAATTTAACCATTAGATGGGACCCTTTGTACAAATGCATACTGAAAACCTTTTCACAAAAATACAATTTTACATGTTACTAGCTGCCATTTTCCCCATATTATCAGGATTGTTCCTGTTTCATAATTTTAACACTATGATGCATTTGTAATCAAAAACTAGACTGACACAGGAAATAATTGGTCTGAAATGGAACTTTATGGTAAGGGTCTACAGTACTAGTCTCCTTATTAGACACATTCAAGATTTTAATTTAGAACCCCACAGTGTATTAATACATGGTACCTCCAATAGAGAAAATAGGTAAAAGATGTAGCAACAGAAAATTAAACACTGCTTACAGTAGTCTTGGCATCTCATTCCCAATGACAGCACTTTTAAGTCCATTGTCCTTAAATAGCTTCCTTTTACATATAGAAAAGGCATGTGTCTGGTCAGCTTTTTAATGAACACAAGAAATGTCAGTTTAGATCTAGTTTTCTAAGCTGTTCTAATTCTCTACATTCAAGGGTCTGTTTTTTTCTATAGGCATTGTGTTTACTGTGACAGGGTTTGCCAGAGTAAATACTTTACTTTGGTGAATACAAGCAGAACCTTTGAAATTAAATTGCTAATAATGTGTCAGGGGGACTGGATTATTTTTTTTTTCTGTCATTGTGGAGCACTATATGTTGGCCAGACATTCCTCTCCTAAAAACTTCGAATTGTATTACATATCAGTGATTTCAACTGCAGAAGGGACAGGAGTGATTTATATCAATATTTTTCTACATATCCTTATGCAAATTGTACTTTCTGTAGGTATTGAAAGAGTTTCTGGTACTTTTGGTAAAAACTCTGTACCCATGAACTACCTCATAGGTGGTAGTGTACTTAACACCAAAAGTGTGATAAGAGACCTTGGGACACAGGTGGACAGTAGTCTCTCCTTTGATAATCACATCGCCACAGTTGTCAGGAAATCCTTCTGCATGGCACACCTCATAACAAAAGGTTTCTCATCCAGAAAAAAAGAGGTCATTGTTCCCCTCTATTCATCACTCATTAGTCCCATTATAGAGTACAACGCCCCTTTTGGTATGTACCTCACAAGACATCTACAACAACTGGAAAGGCTGCAGAAATACCTCACAACGACGATTACCAGCCTCAAACAGATGCCCTACGTAGACCGTCTCAAAAAACTCCAGCTTTACTCTGTCACATATCGCCTACTCAGAGGCGATCTCTCCCTAACATACAAAGCTATGTCAAACCCAGAGCTGTTAGACATGCTCCACTTAGAGAAATCCCAATCCCTCTGAGCTACATACTCTAGGGACCTAAACCTTGTCACCACAATAAACAAAACATGCTGGAGGGATAGATTCCTGTCCCAGAGACTTCCCATACTCTGGAACAAACTACCTATCTATATCAAACATAGCTCCTCATTAGCACTCTTCAAGAAAAATCTTGATGATTGGATGGGAGATAGGAAATTCATCCCGGGGATCACTTCTGTGGCTCTGCTTGACAGGGGCACAGGAAAATAACTTTCTTGGGTGGCAAAAGCCAGGGTACCATTTGGCTAGACTTATATAGGCCCTAGGGCCAATAGCCCAGTACCTACCTATGAACCTATGGCAACCTCCACAGAGAAACACAAGTGGGTGGACTCAGAAAGGCACTGATTTTTTTAGGCATAATGAAACCTCCTGTTTTGAATGATACTTTCTGATGATGGCAGTTTCAGTGTAAATCACTAATTTTAGGGCATTTATTGATCTATATCCCCATGGATTTTTGTGGGGTTAAGTACAACTATCAAATTGGTTTAATAATTTAGGAACATAGTATATTCATCTGGCATTGATATTAAAATATTTTGCATAAATAGTTCACATAACAAGATGGTGTTTGGACTCTGCCTGAACCTCTAAGATATTATATAATACTATTTCGAAATATGACAATTTATTTTTGCCCTCTGAGCTGTTCTTTAAATGTATCTATTTGAACATTGTTTCTTAACACAAATACTATTCTACAGCTAACAAAGCATTTATACATTGTTGTCTTGCCAACTATAAATAATTTTTAGTATAAAATGTGGGCCATTTCTGGTTTACCAAACTGACAGTGTATTTACTTGCACATACATTTGTATTATTTTGTTTGGTTTATTTAGTTAAGTTTTATATAATTATTCATCCAGCCAGGAATTCCCTTACCACTAGTGGTCAGCAAAGCTACCTAACAGGGATACTTACTCATTTGTACTCCTGCTTTTTTATCAGTGCATTTTTGATGTAAGTCAATAGAGACATGTAAAAGGGATTTTTTTACTACTTCTAATTCATTTAGAATCTTCCTTACATTTTCCAGGTATGATAAGATTACTTTAGTTTGATTCTATGCCACTTATTTATTTTGTTTACTTTGGCAGCATATATTAGCTATGTATTTATCAATTTATTGTAATTTTAAGATTCATGGTTTTTAAAGTATTTGCCAAGTAACTTCTTTTAAATTTCTTTAAACTTAGGCAAGCTATTGATCTATGTGAGCAACTTTCACATTCCAAAGTCTTGGTTTCAAATCTGTGCTTCTTGTTTGTAACAAGACAAAATATTAACTTGGTGACAGATTTTAGTCTTGATTTAGCTGTTATGTTTGTAATTAGATGGTCTAATCACTCTGATTTTATTTGTTTGGTATGGTAACAACTACTGTATGAATTTTGGGCTGGCTACCAATTTATATGAGCAACTTTGACACTCAGAAGCTTAGTTTTTTATATTGCACAACAAGGTAAACTGTTAACCAGTGATACTTTTTAGGTCTGAGTAATTTTTAGAACTATTATTTAAATGTTAGTGTTAGCTATTTCTTACTTCATGTTTTTGTTTTCAGTTTTTAGATCAGCATTGAAAAAATCCTTGAGGCAAAACCAAGGTCTGTAGAACTAAGAAATAAAGGCAGATATTTAAATACTTGCTTCTGATTTTATCTTTGGAAACTGTTTGTACTGACCATGTATCAGCTCTCTCTCCAAGTACTCTTTCTTTTGGATAGATAAATAGACAGATCTGTTTCATAATACTTTAATGAAGAAAATAAATACTTACTGTAGGACACTTTTCCTGGATTTCTGCCAATCATCTCTGCAGGTAATTGTACCTCTACCTGTATTGCTGTCCACAGCAGGGGATGCCTGCCAAGGCAGACAAGTCATCCCCCAGCTTCAAGCAGACAGCAATTTTTCAATGTGCGTTCAACTGCAATACATTCCAATGTTTGCGGGTATAATGCGTGCAGGGGAAGGAGAATTTTGGTATACTTCTCATACCTGCTTTTGGTATAGTCTTCAGCCTTCACAGAGTCTACCTTTTCTCTGCCAGCTTCAAATGGGAATGAAGAGGTAAGTAGGAAACTGAGACTAAAGTGTGAACCACCCACTAGTGTGTGTGATGTCACAATGCTTGGCACTAATGCTGGGTGCAGAAAAGCAGGTGCATTCCCTGACTAGTTCCTCATGTATCCACAACATGACATTAGGTTGAGACTAGAATAAAGTACAATGTTCAATCCTGACCTCCAGCCAATGCTAGTATGGAGTTTGCTTGCTCTTCTTGGGCTCAACCCCCCCCCCAAAAAAAATATGTTGAGCGTTTCCATCTCAAACATGCTCAAAAATGTAGTTACGGGAAGCAGCACAGACTCTCTAGATGTTGCCTGTTGGGAGACTGTAGTGCACAGTATGCTTTAGATAGGGAATGTGGATGGCAGGCTGTGTAATGTCACAGCTAGCCTCTTGACAGTGTTAACATTGGCTCTAGGAAATTTAGTCTTGTTGCCAAAAATGGACATGGGTATTTGACAGTGATAAATGAATTGCAAACTGCCTACTCAGACCTATGCCAGGGACCCATGCTAATTATTGGAGGAGTCTGTGTGCCTCTAGTGGCCAGTGTGTGCCTGCCTTAAAGGTCAGCAGCCTTGGGTCAATATGTTACTGGCTGACTGGTATCCAGTTTCCCCACATGGGTTACCTGGGATAAGTCTGAATGAAATTTGGACATAAAACTAATCAACCTGCCAATCATAAACTAAGGATTGCTATCCTCCATTAGGTTTACTAACAGGACGGAACATGTAGTTGGATGACAAGATGGTTAGGACGCTTGACATCCTCTGTATCCAGAAGACAAGATGGAAGGACAGTGCAAGAAAACCACTTGGTTGGGATCCAGGGTCTGTGACTCAGGAGCAGGATAGACTAGAAGTGGTGTGGGAATTGAGGTGATGGAGATGCTTAGGAATCCAGTAATGCATGTTATCAGAATTAGTGATAGATGTATCAGGCTACATTGTAAAAATAGAGCAGCATTCATAATTGGTAGCATAGCTAGGGTAGGGTAAGAGGGTAACTACCCTGGACATAATGTGCTGGGGAGCATGACCCACCAATACCAATCTCTAATGCAATATTGAATTTCTGGTCAAACATGAGAGCTGTAGGGTGATGTGTGTGGTCTAAACTGTAGCAACAGTTTGATACCTTATAATAATCTGTTTGCTACATTTTATAAAAAGAAATGTCCTTTTTTAAAGTAAAACAGGAGTGCCTTAGTGCTCTGTGCAGTAAATAAACTGTAGCAACTGTTTGCCACATTTTTAGCCAGCAGTTTACTACAATTTAAAACAAGAAGACATTTTTATTATTATTATTTTTTTAATAAAATGGAAGAGGGCTGGGGACAGGGCACAGAAACTGGACTTGAATGGCTGGGCAGGAGGGAAGGGCAGCATGTTATGCATCTGGCTACCTGGTTGGTGTGCCAGTAGAAGAAACATTTTTTTTTCCTCTTAACAGAGCAGCTAGGGGATGGATTTGCAGTAAGCCAGCTGCAATGTAGCTGTCAGCTTAATACAGTAAAGTGCTCTCTCTTTTTTTTTTTTCATTCTTCACTTAAAAAGCTGACAGGGTTGCGGGAGTGGGCTGCTGGTTCATGATATCAGCAGAGGGCGCTGTTTTATCTAGCTGCGCTTCTATTTAGAATCTAGCCTATGCCCTGCAGCAGGGTTGTGATAGCAAGAAAGTAGTGCATTCAGGCTGCAGTTTTAGGGCCTACTAGACAAGAGAAGACCACATGAGTTAGTGTTTATAATGAGGGACCTGAATGCACATATTAGGACAGGGAAAAAAAGGATATGAAGACAGCCTGGTCTACATGGATGGGGCAACATGAACAAAGAAAAAGGAAAGGACATTGGGATAAAATCAATTGCAAATTCATCACCAGTAAAACAATCAGTGCACAATATAAACTACATCTTGCCACAATCAGCTGCAAGCAGTGGTCAGAGAGGACTCTAATGTCAACCGAGATTAGTTTGAAGACCTATTGGAAGTTTACTGGAGAGAAAGCTCAAGTACAAAGAAGTACTCGGGTCTCTAGCAACTCAGGAAGAAGAGGAAATAGATAGAGATGAAAAAGAATGGCAGTGCCTCAAAACGGCATGTGGGAGGACTATTGAACAGATATGAGGCCAAGACAGGTATGGAAAATAAGGTACATAAGGAAAGTTATTAGTGGAATGCGAATGTCCAGGAAGTCATCATGAGAAAGAAGCAGTGCAAAAAAATGCAGGAGATAGAAAAGACTGACCAGGCTAAGAAGGAATACTGCTTCGCTAGAAAAGAGGCTGAGACAGCACTTGCAATAGTGAAGAGCAAGGCATCGAAGGCAGTCTACCAGCTTCTAGAAAGAAACTTTGTAGAAGGCACAAAGATTATTTTAGGTTGCAAGGCAAAGACAGAAAGATATAAAGAGAGTCATCAGACATACTTCTTAAGGGATACAAGCAACAACCTACTCACCAGTCCACAGAACTTTAAATGCAGATGGAAGAATATTTCTAGCAAATTCTTAATGAAAATAACCCACAGAAGCTGTACTGCCCAAGACACAGCCTACACTGAAAGAAGAAGAGCCCACCTTTGAAGAAATTAGAACAGCTCTAAGGAAAATGAAATCAGGGGAAAGCTACAGGCACAGATGAGGTTGTGGCAAACATGATCAAGCTGTAGAGTGAGTTAGTGGAGAGCTGGGTTTTAAGGGCATTCACAGCAGTATGGAAAGAAAGAAATATCCCAGATGACTGGAGAATTGGCATACTAACTGAATGCAAAAACAAATGTCATTATTGTATCCTTTGGGAAATCATCTATGCAAGGGAATTACCACATTGACAATATGCCCTTAAGAGCTAACCCATTTGTTTAGGATTTGGGAACTTATGTGGACTCTGACTTACCTTTGACCAGCATGTATATTATTCAATGGAAGTCCTTTATTGCAGAGCTTATAAACAAAGGGATTGTGTCTATATCTAGGAGATGTCATTGTTCCCCTTTACTCATCCCTTTTTAGGCCAATCTTTCTTTTTGGTGGGACTAATAACAGAGAGATGTGCAATGTCATTATCAGTGATTGCCTGTGACAGTCGTACATCGGATCGATGCATCACATTGTGTTATGCAGAATAAAGCAGACCGTAAATGCTCTGCATACAGTAGTAGACTCCTCCTGAAATAGCCCCCCCCCCCATGAGCACTGACAAGATGATGGGTCAATACATGTGTGATGTATCACACAGTACCTGGCATTGCATAGCATAACCTTTCCTGTAATGGTACCTGTCCCCCTGTAGTATGTACGGGGCCCTTTTAGCAATATAAGTACAATCTGTCACACCAAACTCATCAGGAAAGAGTGCCATTCTGTAGCAAACCTGCATAGTACTGACACAATAGATGTGCTCATTCTCAAGTACCAAGAGTAAATGGCAGAACTGATACAGTATCCTCAAGCCAGAAGCATATAAGCTACCTATCATGTACCTGTCTGCCTCTGAAAGGACCTTGGGTCAAGTATAATGAGGGTTATACATACATTGGTATCTGCCAATATAACAAGGTCACACATTCCCCATTTCCTGTTTATGGGCCATACCAAGCTCACAAAAGCCATTATTATATCTCCTTCCACTATGAACCTATTCAGTAACTCCTGTTTAGCAAAGTTCAGTTTAGCTATTTGCCTATACATTCTCCTGGACCAGCGAATGGTGCTTCTCAAGTTGGATTTTAGCATAAGTGAAACAAGGAACTCAAAGTAGGAAACAGTCATGCTTGCAGTGAAACTAAGCATCCTCCTATATTGCCAAGTGGGTAGAGAGAGTGGGGATTTGCTTTTTACTACCCATCAGTGCAGTACAAACAAATGCAATCTGTGGGTCATGCTGCTCAATGCTAGAAGTCTAAATCTCAAAATGCACTCGCTCAAAGCACTCCTTAAAATGGAGAACATCAACATTTGTAATCTAACCGAGACCTGGTCCAAGGCAGCAGAATGCACCCCTGCACTACCAGGTTATAACTCATTCTACACCTTTCGGCCCCAGAACTTGGACCATAGCTACAAAGGCGGTGCTGTTTCCATATTCATAACGGATGTGCACACCTCCAGATTGGTAGCCCAACATAATGCATCAGAGATACTTCAGGTGCAGCTAACACTGGGTAAGACAGCGATTCAGGTTGTAGCCTGCTATAGTTCCCAAACATGTCCCAAGACTCACACTCTATGTTCCTAATCACCCTGGAGAATATTAGGGTCCAACCTAACATTCTCCTACTGGGTGACTTCAGCTACCCCTCCATTAACTGGGAAAACTACTCATGTAACAATACACTTGCCCAACATTTCCTGGAGTTCATTAATTCCAATGCCCAGGACCAGCTCATTCTTACTCCTACTAAAGGTAGCAACATCCTTGACCTGGTCATTACTAACATGGGTGACCATTGCTCTACACCAGTAGCCAACTCCTCTCTGGTTAGATCTAACCACATACTAATCACCATGGAAATCTACATCCCTCCCAACCCCCCTCCCCCACAAAGGTAACCACCATGAAAAACTTCTCCAAAGTGAACTTTAGGCTCCTAACAAGAGAGGTGGCTAACTTCATGGCACACATGCAAATGGAGCATAGCTGCATTACCGCCAAATCATACACTGATGCACTGTATGAACACGTAAACAAATGCATGGATCTCGCCATACCCAATAGAACCAAGATGCTCTCCACCAAAAAAAGGAAGTCAATCTGGTGGTCCCCTGCCATAAACAAACTCTACAACAGAAGGAGGAAACTGATGCGGAACAAGGTGAAGTCCCAAGACATGAAAAGCTCCCTTATCAGCCTCAACAAAAAGTTGAGATCCCTCATGAAATCCTCTAAAGCTAGCTATGAAAACAGAATTGCAGCAGATAGTAAAGACAACCACAAGGCCTTCTATAGTTATGTAAAGAATCTCCACGGCAATACCCAGATTTGCTCTGAGCTACTGCACAATGGTACCTCCTATATCGAGCCAACAGATATTGCCAATATACTGGCTGATTTGCCAGCTTTACCCCCCTCTCTCCCCCAAGGACCAATCACAATACCAATAGATTGCCAGCCACCCAGTATTACTGCTTCACAGGTTAAAACAGCACTGTCCAAGGCCAAAAGTACAGCTGGTATGGGACCGGACAATATCCCTGGTTGTGTTCTACATGAACTACAAAGTGAACTGGCACCTCACCTGTGTGCCCTGTTTAATCACAGCCTCATCTCAGGCTTTGTCCCTACCAAATGGTGCACTGCTAAAGTCATCCCTCTCCACAAAGGAGGAGCAAAACTACAGACCCTGGGAACTATCACCCCATTAGCCTGATGAGTCTGATATGTAAAGCTATGGAACCCATCATCATGGACCTAATAAACAAGGATATAGGGAATCTCCAAACTCTGGTTCCCACACAGTTTGGTTTTGTGAAGGGTAGATCATGTCTGCTCAACTTGGATGACTTCTTTGAGTCAGTCACCAGAGCTGTGGATAAAGGCAAGGTTGTTCATATAGCCTACCTTGATCTGGCCAAGTCCTTTGATACAATTCCCCACTCAGGAATCATAGAAAAACACACTAAACTAGGCATCAACCCCTATATCACTAGGTGAGTTGCAAACTGGCTCACAGATAGAACCCACAGTGTGAAAGTAGCTGACTCCAAGTCAGACTACTGACCAGTCATGAGTGGAGTCCCACAGGGTTCAGTCCTGGGTTCTCTCCTGTTTGGTGTCTACTTCTCTGAAGTCCAGGCCAACACGAAGGGACTCTTGCTGACAAAGTTTGCAGACGATTGCAAGTTGGGAGCTATTATTAACTCTAATCTTCCCTCATTAGGCCAATCATAGAATACAATGCCCCATTTGGCATGTACCTCACTAGACACCGACAACAAATGGAGAGGCTGCAAAAGTACCTCACAAAGAGGATCTTAGGCCTTAAACTCTTGTCCTATATGGACAAACTCAAAAAACTCCAACTATTCTCTGTCTCATATCACCTACTTAGAGGCGATCTCTGCTTGACTTACAAAGCCATGTCTGACCCAGCTCTGTTAGAAATTCTACATTTAAAAAAATCCCAATCCCTCCGCACCACATGCTCCAGAGACCACAACCTCATTACCACAATCAATAGAACATGCTGGAGGGACAGGTTCATAACCCAGAGACTGCCCATGGTATGGAATAGACTTCCCATACATGTCAAGCAGAGCACCTCACTGGCCCTCTTCAAGAGAAATCTTGATGAGTGGATGGGAAATAGAAAATTCACCCCGGGGATCACGCCACTTTCCCAGGATCTATTCGACAGAGGCACTGGGAACTAAGGTCGGGTGGCATGATGCCAGGGTAATCCTGTGGGCTAGGCTTGTAAAGGCTCCAGGGCCATTAGCCTAGTACACACCTATGAACCTATGGTGCAGATATGCATCAAAAAGTGAGAATGAATTACAGAAGGTGGGAAGAGTCTCATTTATATAAACAAGCTGAAGATGTTCTCACATTCATCATTTGCATCTCATTATTTGTTCATCTGAGTCAGGCTTTCAAAATTATCTTCAAAGTCATTTGCTTTGCCACAGCTTTATATTTATTTATTTATTTTACATTATTATTTACCAGGTAGTGTACAATTGGGCCAGGAGTCCCCTGCCCCAAGCCCCATAAATACATTACTTAATGATTTAGAGTGACATGAAGAAAAAAAACAGATGCAACTTACATAGTAGAAGCTACATCCTAAGCATTACATAATGTTAAAAGAATACAACTAAGCAATACACAGTAATGAAAACTCCTGAGAACATCTAAGCCATATTTGTAGAATGCATATAAAATACTTTGCTTTATAAAAAAAAGAAAAAAAAGTCACAAGATGGAAAGAAGCCTGTAATCTCACAGAATTGAGTAAACGCTGGAGATGCATGGTAGTCTATTGATAGTAGTGAAAACGAAAGTAAAGAGCTGACAGATCAGCCTGGGGATGTACAGAAACATAGCCATTGTTTAGAATAGTATTCTTTTAGTAGTCGTTAGAACTTGTGACTATAAGGATTAATTAGAATATGCTGGGGAAGAGAGTTCCAGGTTTTGGCTATTTTATATGAGTATAAGGAGTCTCCATAATGGTTCAGAGATTTAGTGACATTGAACAGTAATTTGTTAGATGATCTAAGGGACCTAAGGTTTTTATGTGGTTCTACAAAGCCAGAGAGAGTGGGGCAGTTTTCAGGTTTGTAGATGGCTTTATGGGTGATTATTAGCTGGTTGAGAGTTAGTAAGTCGGGTAATTCAATCCATTTAAGATGATAAAGAGGAGTGCAGTGATGTGATTTGTAAGATAGGTTTGAGGAGAATTTGGCTATTTTATTATAACAAGTTTTGAGGTTGTGGAAATCTGATTTATGCAGATTGGTAAAGATTTTGAAACAGTAAAATAGGGCAGATAGGAGGTAGGATCTGGCTGTGGATATTCTAGCGTAGTCAGTTAGATAGGGTTTAGCCCTATTCTAGCGTAGTCAGTTAGATAGGGTTTAGCCCTGTATAGTGCACCAAGTTTTATATGGACTTTTGATTGATAAAGCTATATGTTTATTGAATTTTAGACAGTTGTCTGTTATAACACATAAACGTTTAGTATGCTCAACCAGCTCGATTTTTGTTCCATTAGTAGAAAAGATGGTAAGAGGGGATGGGGTGTTTTTTGTACTAGTACTACTGAAGACCATACGCTTAGTTTTGCTGGGGTTTAATATGAGTTGATGTTCAGATAGGTATTTTTGTATGTCTTGTAGGGCATTTTGAGATTTTCTTGTAGTTCCTTAATGGAGGGGGCAGAACAAATGAGTGAAACATCATCAGCGTATTGAATAATAGAAGCAGGCTTTGTGGTGGTACTGAGGTTATTGGTAAAAATGGTGAAAAGAAAGGGGCCTAGGCTGGAACCTTGGGGAACTCCAACAGTTACAGGTAGAAGGGGGAGAGTTTGTTATCCCATTTGGTGGCATGCTGATGATTAGAGAGAGAACTATGAAACCAGATAAGGGATACAGTACTGAAAATATATGAAGTGAGCTTATTTAGGAGTATTTGATGTGGCACTGTGTCAAAGGGTTTATTTAAATATTTTAACATGCATAAACCTCCACTTGTTTTAATACAAGAAATACATTTAACTAATGATGACATAAATAAACTTAATTTCAATAACTACACAGTATTAGCAACTTCAAAATTCAAACAAAAAAAGAGGTGTAGCCACATAATTAGAAACACCATCATCTCCCCCAAGATAATATCAACTTATCAAGATTCCTCAGGCATGTTTTGCCTAGTATCCCTTGAAAGCAATAAAAAAAATTACACTCTAGTGAACATATACTAGATATCTGGGATAGGTAGCAAAACATTTATCTCTCATTTAGAGGATATCATACACGATACAAAGGTAGCCTAATAATAACAGGATAGTTCAATTGTATCATGGAAGACAAAGATTCAGCCTCACAATGTAATAGAAAAAAATCATCTGCCTCCAGAGCCTTACTGAGTTTTTTTGATACAATGATAATCAAAGATATTAACCAGTTTGCTGATCGCAATTCGTTATTTTTTACCTTTTACTCACATAGACATACATCTCATTCACTTATAGATAGAGTTTATGTTTCAACTTAGTAACAAAGTTAAATGCATTCAAAGTTATAGCTTGCCCTCTACCAGACCATAATACTATACTATTTGAAATAGACAATGAACCTTATCTCTCTCTCCCAGTTACCAGAATTCCTTCATACATAACAAACTTAAAAGATTTTTAAAAAATTTATACAAATGAAATACTCTCTTTCCTAGAACTAAACAATACAGAAGATATATCAGAAATTTATATTTGGGATTCGTTAAAATCATATATTTATGGCAAAACACTGATATGGTTTATTAACAAAAAAAAAAAAACATAGAACAAAGAAATGGTTGAATTATAAAACAAACTAGACAAACTTAAACTAGAAATACAAAATGGCAACTCAAATCTAATCCCAGAATTAATACACATTAATAATAAATATGCTGAGATATTATATCATAAAACCATGATAAATCACATTAATAATAAATATGCTGAGATATTATATCGTAAAACCATGATAAATCTAGAGAGGATTAAACTAAACTCCTATTCCATGAACTCCATTAATCAAAAACAATTAGCAAACAGGACTAAAAAATAAATAAATCTAGACAAATTAAGGGAATTTGTAATGCACAAACAAATAAGGTAGTAACTGATCTCAATAACATATTAGAAACATTTAGACCATTACAATCATATCAATACACCTAATCAAGAAATTACTTCATTAAAACATATTAAATAATTCCTTAGTAAAAATATAACTACTAAATTAACCCAACAACAAATAGAAATAATTAATAAACCAACAACAATAACAGAATTAAAGTCCCAAATCTCTAAACTTAAAATGAATAAGGCACCTGGTCAAGATAACATATTGTCAGAGATGATCCGTTTATTGCCAGCTCAAAAAATATATTTACTCCTAAAAGTATACAACATCTCTAAAGATAAATTATTAAATCCCCCCTCATGGAAATATTCATTAATATCCCCAATACTTAAACCTGGCAAAGATGATAAGTACTGTTCTTCATGTAGACCTATATCACTTCTTAACATAGATTATAAAATGTTTATGGCAATATTTGAAAATAAAATTAAACATATTCTCCCCTTATTAATACACAAAGACCAGACAGGTTTCATAAAAGCAAGAAATACCTATGATAAAATCAAAAGAATCATAACATTAATAGACTATACAAAACATAAAAACAAATACTTAACACTAGTTTCTTTAGACATAAATAGTGTCTGATACTGTAGACTGGAGATACCTAAATTTAGTTCTAGAAGAATATAAATTCCCCAAAATCTTTATAAACTTAATTATAACATTATGTGAAAACTCTTCTACATATGTTAAAAAAGGATTCCACAGATCAGGCCCTATTACAATTAAAAAAGGTACCAAACAACGTTGTCCCTTGTCACCTTTATTATTTGCTCTATTGATTGAGCCATATGCGAATAATATTAGATCACTGATTAACACACATGGTATGGAAATAACTAAAAACATCAATTTAAAGCTACAATTATTTTCAGATGATATCCTTCTAACACTATCAGATTCAAACCAGTCTATACAAGCTCCATTCAATTGCATGACTAACTTCCAAAAAATTTCAGAGTTACGCTTCATTGATGATAAAACAAGGATTTTATTTTAAACTCTAAAACAAATAATAAATTAGATAAATACTCCAAATATATAGCTCCAGAGGGCATACTCAAATGCCTAGGAATCCATATTAGACAAGATTTATATGATACTATCCTTTACAACTATACCACAACAATAAACACTATAGAAATACTAATTAAAAACTGGAACAATTTTCTATTTACAATGGAGGACAGGCTGTACTTAACTAAGTCAATCATCTTCCACAAAATACTATATCTCATACAAGTCTTTTCATTACCACCACCAAAATGTATAATATAATTCATAGGTTCATAGGTTCATACTAGGCTATCTGCCCTAGGGCATTTATAAGCCTAGCCAGAGTGTGTTTGGCTTTCACCACCCATTTTAAATGAATTTTGCTATGCCCTTTTTCAAGGCTAGTATACTGTGTCTCTGTCTAACAGTGACACAGAAGTGATACCCGGAGTAAACCTACAATCTCCCATCCACTCATCAAGATTCCTCTTGAAGAGAGTCAATGAGGGACTCTGCCTAACCTGGACTGGGATTTTATTCCAGAGTGAAGGGAGCCTCTGGGTTATGAATCTGTCCCTCCAGCATGTCCTATTTATTTCAGTGCTGAGGTTCAAGTCTCTCGAGCATGTAGCTCGATGGGATTTGGATTTTCTGAGGTGCAGCATGTCCATTAATTCCGGGTTGGACATGGCTTTATACATCAGGCACAGATCGCCTCTGAGCAGGCGGTATGCCACTGAGTAGAGCTGGAGTTTCTTTAACCGGGCAGCATATGGCATCTGTTTGAGCCCTTTGATCCTCTTGGTGAGGTACTTTTGGGGTCTTTCCAGTTGCTGCAGGTGTCTGGTAAGGTACATCCCAAAAGGGGCATTGTACTCAATTATGGGCCTGATGAGTAAAGAGGCACGATGACCTCCCCTGATCTAGACCTTCATGATTAGGTGGGCTATGTAAAATGATTTTCTAACCACTTTGGCCACGTGGTTTTCAAATGAGAGATTGCTATCAACTTGGGTCCCCAGGTCCCTAATTACTTCTTCCGTACCACCTATGTGGTAACTTGTGGGCACTTTGTTTTTGCCAAAGGGGATGACTATACACTTTTTGGTGTTTAGCTTGAGGCCATGGCTCTGGCACCAGTTGTCTGTTTCTATGAGGCCCTTTTGTAGGATGCTTGTGTCGGCTGAAGAGTCAATTATGGCGCCTAGTTTGCAGTCATCTGCAAACTTGGTCAGCCACAGTCCTTCCATGTTGGCCTGTACCTCTGAGAAATATATACCGAACAAGAGAGGTCCCAGGACTGAGCCTTGTTGGACGCCACTTGTAACTGGTTTGGAGTCTGACATGGCTCCGGGAATTCTAACCATGTGGGTTCTGTCCTTGAGCCAGTTTGCAACACATCTAGTGACATAGGGGTTTATATTTAAGCTGGTGAGCTTATCTATAATGCCCGAGTGGGGTATTGTATCGAAGGCTTTTGCGAGGTCCAGGTAGGCTGTATGGACCACCTTCCCCTCGTCAATGGCATTGGTGACTGTTTCAAAGAAATCGACCAGGTTTAAGAGGCAGGATCTGCCCTTAACAAAGCCGAACTGGGTAGGATCCAGTGTCGGTAGGTCCCCAAAATCTTTATTTATGAGGTCCATGATGATCCTTTCCATAGCTTTGCAGACCAAGCTAGTCAGGCTTATGGGGCGATAGTTTCCAGGATCCGTTGAGGCACCACCTTTGTGGAGAGGGACAACTGTTGCTGTAAGCCACACTTTGGGTACATATCCTGTAGTAAGGCTGAGATTGGACAGTAGTTTTATGTTTGGGTTTAGCTTTTCTTGGAGTTCATGTAGGATGCAGCCCAGGACACTGTCTGGTCCCATTGATGCTGTGTTTTTTGCTTTGGAGAGGGCGGCTCTTACCTGAGCATCTGAGATGTCAGGGGGGCAGCACTCTGCTGGGATAGATATTTGCCCTTTTGGTGGGGAGGGGGGGAGAAGTTTGCAATGAACCTGTCAGCTAGGATGTTGGCAATGTCTGTGGGTTCGGTGTATTTTTTGTCATTTTGAACTAATTCTGAGCATATCTGGGAATTCCCACCCAGGTTCCTAACATAACTAAAGAAAGCCTTGTGATTATCCTTAGTGTCCTGTGAAATTTTTCTATCGAAGCTGGCCTTAGATGATTTTATGAGTGCCCGTAGTTTTTTGCTAATACTGATCAGAGATTGCCTTCCCTTTTTGGGATTTTGCTCTATCATGTAATAGCTTCCTCCTTCTATTGTATAGTTTTTCAAAATATAATATTCAAAAATATAATAAATAAAATAATAAAATATAATATTCAAAAATATAATAAAATAATCTTAAAATTCCTGTGATATCCACTTAAACCTAGAGGAGCCTTAAATAGTCATTTACCAAACTGAGATGATGGTGGAATTAACCTTCCAGATATTCATATGCTGAATCGGCAGTAATTAAAATATCACTGTATGGCTAAATCCACTATACTCTTCTATCTGGAAGTTATTACCAGGGCCGGTGTTAGAATTTTGGGGGCGCCCAGCAAATCTCATGTTTGGGGGCTTCTAGGCACTTCAGTCAAAGTATCACCCTGTCACTGCCACCCCTCTGAAGCAGTCTTTTAGTTCATGCTGCAAACTTTTAGCAGTAGTATGTACAGACTTAACTGTAGCTACAATGCTTTTACAGTACACCAGGCATATGTACCACACTATATTCACCCATCTAACATAGAGACATAAGTTACTGGCATTTTTGTTACAATAATGATACATTACAGCAACTCTATGTACAAGTCTGGACTTAGGTGAAATGGTTTCTATAGACTCTAAAGTGTTTTTTCCTTTTTTTTTTTTTCTTTTTACATAATCTTTCCTTCCCATGATGGCTTGAAAAGCAATTATGATTAAGGAAATAAATTAATTTTTGCTGTTCAGCTTAAGTTGTCCTTTCAACACCTTTCCTGGCCAAGAGAGCACAGTAATAACCATTTAGGAAATAACTCTGATAAGTCAGGGCCCAAGAAGCCATAAGGTCATAGGTATTCTGGGATGCATTTTAGAGCATGTTCCCAACCTTTTAATCCAATAGTGTCCTAAACAAAAACACGAGTAAGAAAATAATTTGTCTTTTTTTTTCTTTCAAGGAAGACATAAGTTATGTTCAAGGCTTAATATTCAAAGATGGCAAAACAGTAGCTCACAACAAACTAACAAGCCATCTGTTGTCTGGATACAGAGGTCCAGTCTGGGAATATGGCCTGCCTCCCTAAACCCCCCAAAAAGACTATCATTGCCTTTGCATCCCTCTATTGTTAGACTGGGATGAAAGCAGAGGTTTAGTAACCTTCTTTGTAGACCTCTGAGGTCTGTGAGAAAAGTAAAAGAATCCATGACCACACTGGCCTCAGTTCAAACAAAAGCTGTAATGACTTCATGTGCACACCTCTAAGGTATGACTGTGATGAAAATTTAAGACATATCCACCCCCCCCCATAACCTACATCATCTTTCTGTACATGTACTTCTGAGCATGGCTGCTTTTAGAATGGGTGCAGTTGAGAGCAAAAGCCATTATCAGCTGTATCCTAACAGGGTGAAGGTAAAGACTTCAATCATAAAATTAATACATTTTTT
This sequence comes from Protopterus annectens, assembly GCF_019279795.1. NCBI lineage: Eukaryota > Metazoa > Chordata > Ceratodontiformes > Protopteridae > Protopterus > Protopterus annectens. Next base: position 939,269,037 of record NC_056741.1, read on the forward strand.
CTCATTTTTCCCAAACCAGCAATACAGCCAAGGATGATTAATGGAGCCGTCTGCATCAATATGTATAGTCTGGGGAGTGGGGACCACCAGACTCCTTGAAGACTGAAGTGTCTGAATGTTCTGTGATATAGGTTATGCATTACTTTTGAAATATGATTACTTGGCTACATTTTTTACTGAAACCCAGAAGAATAATGTATGTATCCCTACATTATTGGGTGTATGCAGAGATAAAATCAGTGATATGTTTTACAAACACATGCAAAAGCCATAGCAATACTAGTTTTGTACTTATTTAAGCAAATAGCATTACATTGTGGACCATTGGTACAGCCACACCAGGTCAGTGAATGTCATTTAACAATTGTCAAACAGCAGCAAGGATAAGTCACTTTTATTTACTTCAGTGAGGAGTAATGTATACCTGTCACTGTCTCTGATTTCACAGACCTTCCCTGATTTTGCTCATAATTTTGCTCTGTTCTTCATAAAAAAAGTTTGATTTGCTAACAAATCATTCACCAACAAAGTCAATAATTCCAGGCATCAGAGATTTATACTTCATATTCTCAAAAAAATGCAAGTTGATGCAAAAGATGTAAGGGAATTAGAGTGATATTTAAAATTTGTTCTTGATTTTCAGCCTTTATTCTGCTATTATTTTTGGTATTGTACTGAATTCTTCTGCAAAGAAGTTGAGAGTTGTAGCATCTGGTGTTCTACCAATATTTATAAAACTCCCTAAAAGTAAAAACATCTCTGAAGATCGGAAGCATCAGCTCTTCTTAAAATACAAGGTTTGCATTAGTCATCATCAGTCATTCTGACCTGCTGATCTCTCTATTGCTTACCTTGCTTATGTTCATTTTCAGCTTTATCCTAACATGGTCATACCACATCCTTTTTCAAGTTAAAGAGTACAGTCAGGAAATTAATACATTTTTTCCTAATTTTTCCTAAACATCAGCTGCCTTTGTGGACCCTCACAAAGTCAAGATGATTAAGGGCCCCTTTGCAGCCACAGGTATTGCAGGTACCTAAAGCTGGCTATGTTGTTGATTTTAGTGGAGAGAATGTCCACCAGGCAGGGTTAAATTAAACCAGAGGCACTATGTTAGTGATAAAATATTTAATGGAACTGTGAAGCCCATTACTTGATAAAACACTGTTACTATAACCAGAGATATTTTTGAATTTTAAATGAGATATAAGTAAGAGTTATTAGTTACCTAGTTTATTAAGTATACAAGATTGCTGTACTAGCTTTTGTTAGTTTGACAGACATGTTACAAAATATCAAGATAAGATAACTTGCTTTGGTTGGGGACCCCCAGCTATCGCAGGGTTCGTTGCTGCCTAAAGCCGGCTATGATGCTAATGCAAAACCTGTTATTCTATCAAATTTAGTTTGTAAGAGCAATATTTAAAAATTGTCCCTATTTTTGGATCTTTGCCCCACTTTTACTTATGGCTTGTACAGATTTCTTGCTCTAAGAGATTGAGAGGTATGCCCCTACACTTGAAGTGGTGATTAAGTCTGAAGATCACCTGTGAATATTTACCTTGTAATGGAACTGACCAAGAGTGTGTTGATTCATTTTCTATTGCGAACTGAATTAGTAAAGGAGAGAAACATGAATTGCATGTATTTGTGTGCAACTCCATTTGTTATGGGATTATTTTTTGTTTGTCGGGATTTTTCCTGACTGCACAAAAGTCACTTTTGTGATTAAATGTTGCACAAATACATTTAGGAATGCTTCTGTTACTTGTGCCTGAATATTTTTCTACTAAATGTAGCTGTTACACTGCTGTGTTAAGCTAGGGTGGGTTCTATCTGTTGCTGGAGGCTGAATCTTTCACTAGTACTGCATCTATAACTATCTTACTTTATTATTTCATTACCACAAACACACTTTTAAGACAACTAATATTACATGCATCGCACACACAAATGCACACACAAAAAAAAATAGGAATATCTGCCCACAGTAACAGTGGATGTCTAGTATATAAATGCTTTCAAAATTATTTCCAGTATAGCATCGGCACAGTTTAGGACACAATGCAGAGGAAAGCATTTTGTTGTATAAGTGGAAATGCTCAATGTTTTCTGTTTTATGTCATCTGTGGTCTTCATGATAATGTTTTACAGTAATACTCAATATCTGATGACCTTATTCGTGGAGGCTGGCTAGTTAATATATAGTATAGTGGTAGATTTGGTTTATTTTAAGAATACTGATAATCTGACCAGTGAAAGGATTTACATCTGGGGCACCTGTATTCTTAGTGCCCTTGGACAATTTTAAAATGGCTTATCAGCAGAGGATGAAACTTTGTCCAGTCCAGGAAATGGACAAAAGCAATATAGAATGTAGTCTTTCTTAATGAAAAAGAAAAAAAAATCCTCCGTTACAGGAACAAGCCACTATTCCACCATTCATGGAGGGTATGGTATACTATTCTGGCAACAATACCCAAATGTAAATAAAACAAGGAAGTGAGATTTTTGGAGGTAGCCTAACACAAATTAACAGAAATGTTTTAAGAACAGGAAGACGAGAACTGCAGTAACAGTGTGAATGAGATGTATGTGGATTTTCTGATTAAGATAAAAGATGAGTCTGGAATGCAGTGGATGCTCAGTGATGCAAACATAATTCAGACAAAAGGGATCTTGTATTAACAATTTAGGGAAGGGACATATTTTAGGCTAAGGATAGGATTCAGAAGAGATGTTGCTCTTTATCCTCTTTCTTCCTAACTTACTCTGAATCATACAGTAGTTTTGTTTGCTTCCCATATATCTCCCCTGATATTTATCCTGACAAGGTGCTGCAAGCTGTCTTACAATTCACTTACCTTGTCATTCCTATGATTTTATGATCCTGTGATCAGATGAAGAGCAACCTTTCTGGTGTTTTCAACTTCATGTTTATTAATATTAAGAAACTGCCATAAATCCTGCTTTCCTACCTTAAACCTTTTATTTACCACTTCAAAATTTTTAAAGTTTCCAGTCTAGTTATCCAGTGACAGGTTGGACATTATTACATGTTAAAAAAAAAAAACAAACAACAACAAAAAACGACAACTTACTATCAGGTCCTTGCTTCACTGAAGTGGACCTGATTGAGTGCAGCTTACAGGCACGTTACAAAAAAAAAAAAAAAAGGATGAGGAAAACAGTTTGCGATCGTGCGGTGACGTTACTCAGCCATGTGGACATCCACAAAGTGCTTTGCTGAGCAATGAGCAAAGTGAATAGAGAAACATGTAGCTGCTACATGGGGGCCCTCATTTGCTGGAAGGTAATCAGGGGCTCCCCGCAGCTGCTGGTTTTGCTGGTGTCTAATGCCAGCTATGGTTATTACATGAACAAATATGCTTAAATGATATGCAGAAAAATATACAGTATCATCTACTCATTGTAGCAAATATTTTTATTGGACTTTAAAATCATATTTAATAGAAAGCAAGAACAAAAAAAATCATTTTTTATATACATCATACAATAATCACCTTCAAAAAATGTGTAAATGCTGTCTCTAATATGAAATCCTGGATATTTTTAATTTTTCAAATGGCTTACACCTCTAATAACTTTGAAACACTTCAAATTGACAAAATGGAAATTTTGAAGAAAGCAGAATTAATATGCTGGCATAAAATATTAGAGAAATATAACATACCAACCATATTTTATCTTATAAGACAAATACAACATATCCAGTGACATCTGGTTAACTCTACAATCTTTGAGACAATTCTTAATAAATAAAAGGGATACAATGCAAATTTCAGTTAAACAAAATATAGCTAAGTTTATTGAGTACATTACACTTATTACTAATCAAACTTTCCAAGGAAATAGTTCTCTGTCTAACATCTACAAATTAATCAAAGAGATGAAAACATACCACAAAAAACTCTTACTGGAATTATTACACAAAGGTTAATAAATACCCTCCCGAAGAAGCTGAGAAAAAGTTTATACTTAAATCCTCAAAATACACTACATTGTCTCCTCACTGGCACTTGTTTACATGGATATTTCTCCACAGAAGTTATTATATACCACACAAGTTAGTTTTAATGTTTAACAAACAAGTAAACTGCTGGAGATGTGAAATGAATTTAGAAGCAAACTGGGAACATATTTTCTATGATTGTATAAAAATAAAACCTTACTGGACTAATATAATCATTTTCATTCAAACATTTAATGATAGGTTTTAATTAACTAAATCACTGGTGTTGTTCAATTCACCTACACCAAACAGTGTTACAAGAAATAGACTATCAATTTTGTGGACTTTATTATCCATAGCCAGAAAGGTAATAGCCATCAACTGGAAAAAAACAGATTTCTCCATCATTTAAAGAATTTAAAAATCTCACTAAGACTGTTGGTCATATGGATTTGAACACTATAAAAAACAACAAACAGAATTGCATCACTTCAGAACTTGGTTAACAGTAATAGAAACCATGGAGAAAATGGACAATGCACCTAACTGAACTGATAAGAATTACTTTGTTTACATGTGTTTTCATCTAGATGTTTAGACACCTTTGTAAATAGTTACTTTTATTTTTCTGATAGTTTTAATGTTACTACAGTAATTATCTTCTGTCCTTAACTTCATGTAAGTGTTTGATACGTTATTATATAAATGTTTTGTTAAACCATTATAATTCATTTGAGAAAATAAAAATATAAGAGAAAAAAAAAGACTGCGGTTCTAGAAAGTGAATTGCATTATAATAGATCACTTTAAATACATACATACTAGCTTGCACAATGCTCAATTGTTGCTCACAACTGTAGATTAAATGGCTACAAATATAGATAGAGCAAGACAGAAAAAAACACAATAAAACTTCTACCAAAATTAGAGACTTTCAAATTAAGCTAAGAAATTAGCTGTCCCCACATAACTTGAATAAACAAATTAAAGATGTCAATGACAATTTTAAAATCTGGAGAAATAACTGATTTCTAATAAAAAAAAATTAGAAAAGGATTAGAGACTACAATACCAGAATGCATTCCTGTGGAGAATGAAATGTTTAGCCAGTCAGAGGGTCAGAAATGTGTATTGTGACTAGCACTGGAGCTCTGTGATGTTTCTGATATCTCAGTCTCTTCAGTTTCGTCTGCATAAATCTCTTAAAATACTTCTGCTTGTGAAAACATCTTTGCTTCCAACAACGTCAAATGAATGGTGTACAAGGACTGCAGGCTACCTTTTAATAAAATATCCAACAAAGTAACAATGGCCAACATTCATTGCATCAGAACAGATTCTTTATATGTCAGTTCAGAACAATGGAAAATAAACTATAGGCCAACCAAACAAAATGTACAAACATTGTGTTTCCATTTCTGAACTATTTCAGGTGATTCAGCTGTCTTCTTCCGTTGACTGTAATGTGACACATGTAGCAGCTTCCAGTAGTGTTATTTTCTCCTCCGCACAGCTGTCTGTCAGCTGCCACCAGCTCATATTTTCATTCACTGGGTCTACCAGTCTCAGCCAACCCACATCATGGAGTAGCAATGAGATTAAGGACACTGGTGCAGTGTCATTCTTCTGCCAGAGAATGTGCCCTATAACCCACCTCTGTATGGTAGTTTTGCAACCTCCACATTTGCTACCTTTTCGGAGATGCATGAGCACTTTTGTTCATACATAATGTCCTAAATAATTCATAAACCAGATATGTAGCATGGAGTTCACCACACTGTTAATACTCCTATTGCAGCAATATTAGGTTTTGCCCCTCCCACAGATGGGAGAACAGACAATGGTTACTCATCCCAGTCATCCCCTACAAGGCCCCTCCAGCACCTCTAGTACTAGTCAAATATGGGTCATCAGGATCACAAGAATAGCTTTCCAACATGTGTTACATGGCCACCATTTCTGATAATGGTATTGGTATTTTTGGCAAGATTTGACTGAAATTCAAATGAGTGTTTTGAATTGGATTTGAAATGCATCCCAACAGTTGCCCCATTATTATATCATATGAAGACGGACTGTTTTAAATTTAGTCATAAATTACGATTACAATTTCTCTAATAATTAAAAAGCATATGACAATATTAGAGGCTGTGGATTATTATAACAGTAATTTGAGCATTTACATGGATGATATATTTTCTTTTGTTCTGAGTGTGATGTAGATTGCCTATCAGCAATAATTTCTTCTTCCACTTTAAAATGCACAGTTCCTTTATACTACAATTTTAAAAATGAAAGTGTTAAATCTTTTACAGCTATGTTGAATCATGAAGTGGGTTGTTTTCAGAGCTTCCAGCTACACAGAATCAAAGTTTAACTTTAATAACAAACACAGCCTACTAACAAAACAAGGTCATTGCAATCTTCTTCTTCTTTTCCCAGTTAGGGGTCGCCACAGCGGATCACCATCCGCTCATGATTGGCAGTGGATTTTTTACGGTGTCGAGTTGCCAGTCCGGCGCCCAACCTTCCACAGAAGGCACACACATGCACACACTCATGCCTAGGGCCAACTTAGTGTGTCCAATCCACCTACAGCATGTCTTTGGGATGTGGGAGGAAACTGTAGCACCTGGAGGAAACCCACGTGACCACAGGGAGGACATGCAGACTCCACACAGAAGGCACCCCAGCCGAGAATCAAACCGGAGAACCTCTTGCTGTGAGATGGCAATGCTAACCGCTGCACCACCGTGGCCGCCCGTAAAAAGATCATTGCAATGAACTCTGTAAATTGTACATCAATTTGCATACCTCTTAACTGTACAGATTTTCGCAGAATGTCCAGATTTCTGCCTCATATTTTTGATCTCTTATAAAATTTGTGATTTTCTGGCAAATGAATGGGATCATTTGAGGACTGAAGTCACTTGATAATGACATACATTTGTGTTTCAGACCTCATATGCTTCAGGAAAATGCATGCTAAGAAAAATCATGTTACTCTAGCAACTTCCTAAATTTATAAAAGCGGTATTTAAAATATGCCCCTATTTTTGGGCCTTTGTCCCACCATTCTGTTAGGCATAAACTTTTTTCACTTTTAACAAAGGGATTTAGTCTTATTTATTTCTGTGTGTCCTATTTCTCTGAGCCCAGACTTAATAATTAGCTACTCATTCTTCATGCACAATGAATTGTATTTTATCATTTGCCAGAGATTCATGAAGGAATGTTTCCTCACCAGGTAGACTGATTGTGCATGATGTGAGGCCTTATTTAAAAATGTTGGCAAACCTATGATCTGTGTTATAAAGCTTATTGCAGACATAGATGACTTCCTGACCTTTGATCAAAACCAATTTGGCTTTCTCAGGAGAAGATCAAGCATCCTTAACCTAGTAGACCTCTTCAAAAATGATAGTGAAACTATAAGAATTAATACTCCATTCACACTGCGCTTCTTGACCTTGCAAAAACCTTTGATACAATCTTGTATGCACTGAATACATTATTATTGTAAGTTCCTACATTGGCTATTGGAGAGCTAATTACTTGGCTGACAGAATCCATACAGTACAAGTTACGTGAGTTTCATGTTTATGTAAAATGCTGCCAGCAGTGTCCTGCAAGACCATGTACTAGGCCCCCTGTTGCAGCATCTGTTTCTCAGATACCCACTCATATGCCTCAGGTGTGTGATTATCTGTCTTCTTCCTGTGATATTTATTTTGACCTGGCTAGCTTTACCAACGTTACTTTTCTTTACCTCTTACAGCCACTCTACTTCCCATTTTTTGTACCTTATCACTCCTCTGCATTCTACACTAATTTCCTAAACTCTTCCTCTTTATCTCACACCCCACCACTAACTATAATTCCTCCTCTATTAATTTATCTTCTTTCTCATTTCCATAATTTCTCCTTTCACATCTCTGTTATCATGAATTTTAAGTTACATTACTACTTGTCTGTCTGCAAATTATTACTAAACTTAAAAACACCACAGTTTGATTTTTTTCCCTGCAGCCATCATGCTATAAGTATAACCATTATTGTATTTTATTTTGTATTCAATAATTAGCCAATATATGTTAATTTCTCTGTTGTTTTGTGTTAAAATGCCATGTCCATGTAAGAAATATGTAAAAATCATGTAAATAAGCTGATGTGCAGATGTTTTAACCTGCAATTATGAATGTATATTATGTATAATTTAAATGTGGAGCTTTTCTCTACCACCTCCACTGAAAATAGGTTTTACCCAGTTGGACTTTTCCCAGTCACCAAAGACAAATAAATAAAAATAAAGCTTATGGATTATTGCGTGCAGGATTCGGTTTGCCAGTTCAACATCTAACATGGTTACTTCAGCAGGGGCTTGATTATGTGAACTGTTGCTGTACTGATTATGGTGTTAAGCCAAATATTAAAAATGTGTTGTGGTTTTATTTGGCAAAGAAAGTTTTCCATCTTTTGTCAAATAAATGACAAATCCCTCCAAATTAATACTGACATCAAGGATTTGGGTCACTGTGCTGACAATTCATTACCATTTGATCATTATATCTGCAAAACAGATAGGAACTCATTTAACCCACCCGTTCTAATTTCCAAAAGCAACTCCATAAAACTAAAGAAGTTTTACTTCCCTTCTAATCATCCCTCATAAGGTCCACTGCTGAATATAATGATCCTTTTGGCATATACTGTTCTAAACATATTGTTCAGTTTGAGAAGCCTTAGAGATTTTAACTAAAAAGATCACTGGTCTCATGTTTTTAAATTACCCAGCTAGACCAATGTTCCTCTCCTTGCTAACAGTTTCTTACTGACTCCTATACAGTGATTTTCAGCTCACTCTTTCAGTTACAAAAGACCCTACCCTATGAGACCTTCTACAGCAATGCAGAAACTATGTTTCCTCAAACAGCCATACCAAGGATCACAGCCTACAACAAGATAATAAAAAGGCACTCTGGTGGGATACATATTTTAATCATTGCTTTCTGCAAAAGCTCCCCTATGTATCAAACAAACCAGTACTCTGGCTACTTTCAGAGCTAAGCTTGATAATTGGAAGGACAGTCATAAGCTCTCCCCTATGTTGTGTGTGTTTCTTCTAAACATCATGGTTGAATACTGTTGAATTACATAGTAATTCAAGGGGTGTACTTGGCTAGACACCTAATGTTCCTAGTAACTGCTTGTCTGTTATCAGCCGTTGAATCTATGAACCTATAAACCTCTTAAAAGGGCATTGACCTCACCATTGACTAAATATGCTATCTCCAATGTCTCTGCAACTGAAGAAAATGGCAAGAAACACATGAACCATCCTGTCTTTTTTCACATGCAGACATAAATTCTTAACTTTACAATTTTGAGAGGAGACATACTTAGGCATGCTGAGCACTTGATGCTGTCAGAGGACCCCCTCATAGTTCTTACATTAGTCACTTCATGCCTTGGTCAGAGCAAATACTCTAAGTGATGCAAGCTGGAGACAAAACCACAGGAAATGATGAATACTGCAGTTCTTCTTTTAATTATTGCCAGCAAGTATTTCCATGTTATACCTGTGTTTCATGGGGAGCAATGGCTTATAGTGGCTTTCAGCTGTGAATGTTTACCTGTCTTTCCCTATATGGAACGGATCCTTCATTTAATGAGCAGCTAGATTGCTACAAGCCAATCAAAACCCTCCATTCAGCAAGCCAAGTCACTCCTTGTGATTCTAAGTTTTTATTTGGCACTACTGCGTCAGAACTGTTTTATTTCTTAACATGCTACTTATCTCTGGAATTCATTGCATTGACTATTATCACCGTTAAAGACAAATATGGAGAAATGTTTCTTTATCATAAAGTTCACAGCATACCTTTAAACCACATAGCACAAGAATTCTGGACAACACCAAAAATAAAGGTGGGGATAAAGGCCAAAACTCAGGGACAGATTTTAGTTATTACTCTTCCAAACCTAGAAAGTTAACAAAATAGAACGTTACTGAAGGATATGTTGTCTGAAATGTAAATGTTTGTCATTATTCTTTGACTTATGTCCTCAATGATTTGTCAGAAAACCACAAGTTTCATGAGGAACACACAAATGGAATATGAGGGGAAAATCTGGATGCTATTGAAACTTCAGTTGAGCATTATGGTCTTTGGTGTTAATCACATATGTTGATATTCACTGAAAAGTATTTAGGACTGGCTTTGCTACTTGTTGCTTTGCTACTTTTACATATGATTACTAACTATGGTATTATTCACTAATTGTTCTTTTTGTCCATATTTAGATTATTTCAGGCAGGTTTAATGTTTGATTTTTTTTTTTATAAGACCAGGCTTTTGGCTTTCCAAATAAATATGTTTGATTAATACACTAATTTTCCAGTTTGAAGATAAGAAGGGAAGGAGTAGAATTCTGCTCCTGAAAGCAGGACTGCACTTCTCAAAAGGATACACAGAGCTTCTTGTATGAATGGATTAGCAGATGATATGGGTGCAAATGGTGATACTTTGTATAAGCAAAACATTAAATGCCAAATGGTACACGCTGCCATTGCCTACATAAGTACATAAGTAACATGTGACACTCCTCAGACACTTGAAATCTATCAACTCAGGATGTTATGAAAAGAACAAATTGAGCATAACAGGGAACATTAAAAAAGTGAATTCCTTCCACAGTACATTTTTCTAATAACTAATCAGTACAGCCATTTGACAGATTTTCATACATAAAATCTTACTATGCTGTCCATAATGTAGTGAATGGCATCTGAGTAGTTAAGAACATCACAATTTTGTCACGTCTAATGCCAGAATCTTTGAGGGATCTGACGGATACACTCCTATAAACATCTGTCTGCTAAATAGCCATCCACTCATACTACCTTATTCAACTGAATACAATCAAGACTCGGGATGCATTTCGCTCCTGAAACTAATGCCAGCAGCTTAATAAACAAAAACAAACATGTTTGCATTTATTTCAAGGCAGGTTTCAGCTATGCATGTAACTAGATATATTTTACTGTTCTCTTCCCATATTTTTGATCAAATCTGTTCTGGATTTCATTTTATGAGATGTTCAGGTGATCAAAGACCATCCTGTAGTGGAGGAATACAGAAACAGACTGTGCACACTACTTACCATATGTATTTATTTATGTATTGACATTTTTTTACTGGGAAAGTCTGACTGGGTAGAAAACCGTTTTCAGCAGAAACCAGGGAAGAAAAGCTCCAAATTAATGCAAAACATTTTAAGAACAGTAATTTTACAATTTTCAAAATAAAACAAGGGAAGAGAATTTGATAGCAGCGAGGAAGGAAGTATGAGGAAGGAAAAGGTACTTGTTCACATTTAGGGATATCGTCTATCAAGGTTTTGAGCAAAAACAGAGCCAGGTTTTAGATAGGAAAGCCTTTCAGAGTGGTTTTGAAAGATGGGAGGGAAGGTATAGACATGATGGATAGAGGTAAGGAGCTCCAGTCCTTAGCAACCTTGTAAGCGTACAAACAATGCCCAGCAGATGTGCCAGATTTGTAGACAGACAGGAGATTTTGGTCACTGGATTGCAGTGACTGACTGAGAACATAGCTGTCCAGAATATTTTTTAGTACTGGACAGGCAGATGGATCCTGGATAATGTTATAGGTGGTAAAAAGTTGTGTATATATTAGTTGATGTGGCAGTTCTAACCAATTTAGGCTTTTCAGTGCTATACAGTATTAAGCTCAATTTTAGCAACGTTGTTACAGCACTGTTCAAGTTTTAAGTTTTGTGAAGCCTGGAGGTTAGTAAGGATGGGAGCACCGAAGAATGGAGAGGAGATAATGAGCGACAATGTAGTTTTAGTTACATCAGTGAAAATGTTTTAGCTTTGTAAAGCATCCCTGGTTTTTCATGAGTTTTTCTTATGCTATTTTGTATATCCAGGTCGAATGTAAGATTATCATCCACTATCACCCCTAATAATTTGCTATGAGAAGTGACTTCAGTGGTTGTATTATCAAGATAAGGTCCTTAAATTTTGTTTTTTTTTTCATGAGAGAGGGATTTGGGGGAAAAAAGTAGTAATTTGACCTTTTTTGGGTTGAGCATGAGCTGTGAGTTATGAAGCCATGTTTTGGTGGCTGTTAAAGCTTTCAGAGTATTTTTTGGAGGTGCACCATCTTTTCAGATGTGCAAATGAAAGTGGAATTGTCTGCATATTGTATCAGGGTAGTTTGTTGTGCAGCTGTATAGAGGGTGTTGGTGAAAATGCTAAAGAGGAAGGGACCAAAGATAGACCATTGTGGTACACTGGTGGTAATTGGAAGGTAAGGAGAGAGCATGGAGTGCCATTTTACTGATTGCCACCCATTGGATAGGTAGGTTTTGAACCACAGAAGGGTGGGCTGAGAGACAGCTAGTGAGCACATTTGAAGTAGAAGTTTGCTGTGACAAACCGTCTTGAAGGCTTTAGACAAGTCTAGAAATAAGCAACAAACTTGTTTGCCCTTATCCCTAGCTTTATTGACAGTATCTGTATTAGATAGAAAGGCAGTGCTAGTACTATTTGAAGGATGGAATCCATGCATGTTGTGTAAGAGATAAGTATTCTTCCTGCAGGAGATAGTCTAGCAATTATTTTTGAATACATTTTTCAAGTACTTTGATGAGGGGAAATAAGAATGCTATAGGTCTAAAGTTACTAATGTCTGTTGAATTTTCTCCTTTGTGCAGAGAGATAATGTGTGACTTTTTCCAGAGAGAGGGAACATGGGATTCCTGGACTGACCTATTTATAAGGGTTGAGACAAGATACGCAATGCTATTGGCTGCTATTTTTAGGGATTTGCTTGGAAGGTCATCAGCTGAAGAAGAGCACAGTTTGTTTAAGAGTAGTTTTATATACGATGTGGGCACATGCATGAAGGTGAAACTGGATGTGGTGATATGTGGCTGTTGGGCAAGGTTGGGATTAGATGTTGAGGAATCCTTGAATAAAGATGCTATACTATAAAGAGTTGAACAGTTTTAAGTGAGTTATCAGGAGAGGGGTTTGAGTTGAACTTTTGGCCAGGATGTAACAGGATGTAAGATGTCTTTAATGGATGTCCAAAACTTTTGAGGGTTGTGTTTAGTATTATACTGAAAGTTATTCTATTATAATTTTTGTCTTTATTTATTTGCTTTTTACTATGACTGCAAAGCATTCCAAAGTTTTCAAGATATGGAGGTGTTTTATATTTTTTCTATTCTTTCCATGCTTTTTCTCCACCCTGCATTAGCATTCTTATCTTTTGGGATAGCCAAATTGCATTATGTTTTCAGTCTCTTCCTACTAGGAGATGCAAGGCTATTTAGGATATTCAGAAAATTTGTATTGAAGTCAATTACAGCATCATCTAAAGGGAGGAGTTTTAGGAAGTTCAAATTAACAGGAGACTGTGTAGTAATGAACATTTCTGGATTAAACTTGGAAAGGTTGCATGTTGTGTTATAAATATGCTGTTTAATTGGATGTGTAAGATGGTGGAATAGATAATCACAACCCTCCCTAATAGAACCAATGAATGGATATTGTACAAAGCAGTACATGAAGGAGAAAGATAGATGCGAATGAGGCTAAAATTAAATAGGGACAGGGAAGTACGAAACAAGAAATAGAGGTGTATGTATAGAAGAAGTAAAGTCATTTTGGAAAGGTTTGAAACAAGAGTCACAAATGTAATGTGTTTGTAGGAAGTATAATATTAGAGTAAGAGTGGGTACATGTTAACTGTGGGTAAGGTAGAGGAGTAAGGTTAAGCCAAGTGTACTGGGCTTCCCACTCTCAAGTCAACTTATAACTGAGAACAATCAGTTTATAGCCAGAACACAGCAATTAACAAAGAGATGCAAATAAAACAGGTTGTCTGTCATTTCTTGAGACTAAACAACTGGCATATGCAATAGTCTACTGGTCAAGCAAATGGGGGACGTAGCCACCTTAGTAAAAGGTTCTTAGAGTGCACTGACTACTTCACAGAGACTTTCAGTCACAGAGCAGGCATGTATTTAACTGATTAAAGTTAATACGTAGCAAGGTTCTTCATGATAAATATGCTTGCAATAAATAATGACAAAATTCTCAGTAAACTTGTAGATGTAGGGCCTTGTGGCAGAGCTCCTGCAGTATCAAGGTCATATGCAGTGATCTCATGCTATTAAACAATGGCAACATTATCAGTAAACTTGTAGCTGCAGGGCTTTGTGGTAGAGCTCCTGCAGTATCAAGGTCAGGTGTAGTGACTGCAGGCTATTAAACAATGACAAAAATGCAAGTTTACTGAGAATGTTGTCATTGTTTAATGCCCAGTGGTAACTACATCTCACCTCAATACTGAAGGAGTGCTGCTACAAGGTCCAACACCTACAACCTACAACTTTATTGAGAACTTTATATGTATATAAAATTATTATTTTAATCCTGTATTGTTGACTGCATTGATTACAGCACCTATGGTTGTTTTCACTTGTGCCATCTAGGATAATACTTATTTTGGCTTGGTGAAATTTGAACAAAACATTAGCAAATGTCCCTACCCCTTAAAAAATGTGGAATGATGTCTTTAACACACACCTCAGCTACCATTACCTTAGGCAAATGAGACCTTGGTTTTACATCTCATCTAAAGAATAGCAAGCACTCCCATCTTTTATCATGTGCAGTCATGTCATAATTAGACTAGAATTCCATGTACCCAGTGTGGGGGTAGAAACTTCTCCCTTCTAATCTTGCCAGCATTAGCTAAGTACACAGCATACTGATTCATAGAAGACAGAAGAACCCCCATCCAAAAAAAAGCCACCACCAATGAATTTATGCAAGACAATCTTGTATAAAACACTTTCCCCTTTTCAGTCAAGGTACTACTGCCTGTAAATGAATATATTCTCTATTTAAGAACAGAAGATGAAGACCTTCCTCAAGCATTTGTCTTATGTAAACAGTGAGATGTACAATCAGTAAGAAACATTCATATATGTGTATGAGTTGTCATGCAGTATAATTCTTTATTACTGCACATTGTTACAGCAGTATGTGCACTAAGGGAAGTATCTTCATATGATTTAAACCAAACAAATATGAGAAGGGAAGAGACACATATGTTCAACTATACCTTATTCCATGCATAGCAAAGATAAAAATGTCAGTGATTGTTGGTAAACAGAACATCAGTTTAAGTTACTAAAACTGAATACAAAGAAACATCTTGGCTATTCACGTTCTTGAGCTAGTTTTTGTGGTTAACAGCTGATGTTCAAATATGCATTAAAATATAAGCTAAATACAAGCTCAATCTTATTTCTTGAACTGAGTCTGAATGCCTTCTTTTCTACAAACTGCCACATTCTATGGCAGAATCTTTTGAACACAGTAGCAAGTCTTTGTACAGTAATAGATAAAACAAAAACAGGTTTGATTTAAGTTAAATTTGTCTATATATTGCTTTCCATCTCTGACTGCAAAGCCAGCTCTGTGAAATCTGTAATTATTTTTTTCACAACTAATATTGAACAGCTGAATGAAAATCTGTTTCATTATCAGTTTTATAAAGTAATACTCTCTCTAAGCACTTTGAAACTTAACCCCCGAAGCAATATGTAATACTGCCTAGTTGTGATGATAGGAAATTAATTATGATATCAGCTGCCTTAAATGAAAATACCTCTGTACTCCACTATAGTTGAATATTATCCATTTAGCACATAATATGATTCATTAAAACTAAATAATACAAACAGAAGACTGCATTATGTTTCTATGGGAAGTATTTGAAGTAATTACACGTGCAGCAGGCATGTGTGCGAGTTTTGAGCAAGCTCAGCTAAGGCCACGATTCAGAGATGGTAGCTATGCTTTGGAACAGATGTAGGAAACATATATGCAAATGAGTTATTAATGACACGTAAATGTGAAATGTGGCAAAAATTTGTGACTGTCATGCAAATAAGGTTCTCTTCTCACCTTTGTGCCATTCATAATCACTTTGTGCAAGTGTACTGGGTGCACAAGGGTTATAAAAAGGGAAGTCATGCGTTTTCTATACAGATTGCAGTCCAGTGAGATGCTTGAGTTTGGTACAAGTAGTGCTGTTTCTGTTTTCAGGTGATTGTTTTGGTTCCACCAAAGCAGGATGCAGCAAATGGTACTCACCGGCCCAGAAGAAGGAAATAGACAAAGGATAACCAATCTGAACTTTGCTGAGCAAGAAAGTTTGGACAGGACTAGACTGGAAAGAGATATAATATCTCTTTCCTCTAGGGAATGGGTCCATAATACTCTCTCTAATGCCAAGAACACTTCATCAATGGGCCATGAAAATATCCCAAGATGCCTTCTAAATAGCATAAAACATGATCTAACAGGCCCTCTGGATTTGCTATTTAACTGTAGCCTCCAAATAGGCTTCATGCCTCATGAATGCCGAACAGTCATCTGCACAAAGGTGGGCAATCTACATACCCTGAAATCTACAGATCCACAAGTCTCACTAGTCTCATATGCAAAGGCATAGAAAGAATCATCATAGAAATGAATAATAATGACATATAAGACCTCCAGATACTGGACCAAACCCAATTTGTTTTTGTCAAGGGCAGGACATGCCTACTCAACCTGATGGACTTCTTTGAAAATGTCACCAAAGCAATGGATGAGGACAAAATAATTCACACTGCCTACTTTGACCAGACCAAGGGATTTGACACAATACTGCATTTGGGTATTACTGACAAACTCAAGAGGTTAGGTATAAACCCTTACATCTCCCACTGGCTAGCCATCTGGCTTACAGAAAGGACCTATGAGGTTAAAACTGAGAAGTACACCTCAACAAAGAGGACAGTCACAAGTGGAGTCCCTCAGGGATTGGTCATGGGACCACTACTTTTTGGTATTTTCTTCCTTGAAGTCAAGGCCAATGTTGATGGCCTCTGGCTGACTAAATTTGCAGATGATTACAAATTAAGAGCAGTCTTAGAATCCCTCACCGACACAAATATTCTCCAGGAAGGACTGACACAGACAAATAACTGCTGTCAAAGCCATGGGTTAAAACAAAATGACAGGAAATGCATAATAGTATCCTTCAGGAGGTCATCCACCCCTGCTAAGTATCATATTGACAACACACCCCCTAACAGTTGACTCAGTGGTCAGGGACTTGGAGATATACATAGTCTGATATTTAGCCTTTGACCATTACATGTCTATAGTAGTGAGGAAATCATTTTGTGTTATGCAACTTATAAACAAAGGTATGGTATGCTGATCGAAGGAAGTTATTGTTCCACTGTATCTGGCATTCATCAGATTGACAATTGAGTACAGTGCTCCCTTTAATATGCAGCTTACGAGGCATTTACAACCAGAACTTCTACAGATGTTTCTCACTAAAAAAAAATACAGGGCTTAAGTAACATGTCCTATGCAGACTGTCTCAAGGCCTTATCCCTGTATTCTGTATCCTGTTGAGGGGAGATCTATGTCTGGCATACAAAGAATTGTCAGACTCCACCCTGATAGACTTCCAGTTTATCCACAAAACAAACAGCACCAGAATTAACCATTCTAAAGATTTAAACCTTGCCTTTGATATCTGTCTCTCCAGCAGGTCCTATATATAAATATATATATATATATATATATATATATATATATATATATATATATATATATATATATATATGTGTGTGTGTGTGTGTGTGTGTGTGTGTGTGTTTTTGTATTCTAGAGACTACCTCTTCTCTGGAACAGGCTCTTCATCCATGTGAAGCAGAGTTCCTCCCTAACCCAATTCAATTATAGCTTGGACAATTGGATGGGGAACATGAAATTTATCCCTGGTTTGGCACCTAGGTCTCTAATGGATACAGGCAGCCTGTAAATGCCTCATGTCCCAGGCCTCCACTTGTAAATGTTTCATCTCCCAAGACCATGTTTACACTTATCAAGGTTACCAGAAATTGTCAGAGATTTGGATGTATGGTTAGGCTTAAAAAGGCCCTTGTGGTCTTTAGCCTAGTAAACTTCGATGAACCTATAAATATATATGGGCTTTGGTGAGTTTGTATGACCCACAGACAGGAGCTTGGGGGGTTTACAGTCAAAATGTCAACATTCAGTTGCACGACAGCCTCCTCCTCGAACATGGTAGGAGCAACAGTCGGAATGTCGATGTTCATGTGTACGTCAGTTTAGAAGGACGTACACAGGGCAGGGACTCAAAGCATGGTTGTCAATGGGAGTTGCACACATTAAGATTGACAGAAAGTTGTCGATATTGTTGCGTTGACCATACAACCTACTTAATATGTATGAGTCAAGGTTATTTGTCGCAGAAATCAACGTTCGCAGACGTGAGTTTCATTTTTTTGATAGTAAACCAGAGCTGGGGGAATGTGTGGCCTTCCTTTACTTTAGATGGTAGGTATGTGTATCTCTCACTATATTTGTCAGGTGGACCTTTCAAAGACAAACTGGAGATATCTCGTAGCCTTCTGTCTATAGGATACTTCAGCAGTAATTTGACATACACTTACGATGGATGAATATAACTGTTTCCCACTGTCATGTAAAGACTGATCCATTAACCAGCATGCCGTTGTCAATACTGCATGCTTTCCTGAGGTGCTTCATATGATAGAGTTCACCTATGTTGCTATTAGTGCCTTATATGGGCCACAGGAGGAGTGGTATTAGAACAGGGAAGGCTACCATTCTGTCAAATGTCAGGTAGTATGTAACGCATGGGGGTGCTCAATCAATATTTTAGCCAAGCATACTATCAATTCCCACAATTCTTATATCTGGCGCTCACTGTACCCCTATTCCTGCATGGTAGGGTTCCTCATAGTTATCTATTCAGTAAGTGAAAGCTATTATACTGTTGCTAACCATAGTTATTTCTGTATCTATGCAGTGGTATAGTTAGTAGTGAAAAATCATCCCCATGTTTTATTGTGTGTCCCATCCTTGTTTTGTTCACAAGGTGAGATATACAGCTCACTTAATTATTGGCTAATGACACCAGTCAGTAACCCCCAGGTAATTATTTAGAAGAGTTTCAACAATATCTTTAACAAACCCAGATAGTTCAAGAAAACTCCAAATGTGGTGTAGAACGCAACACAAATGAAATTAACAATAGAATTCCACTCTAGTCCACCCAGGCAAGGCTCTGGACACAGTTTTTTTATTTTTGAGGCTTTTGTTCTTTAATAGTATACCAAGAACTTTTTCACTACCAGTGCTGCTACAGCAATTGCCTTTTACCTAGCCTTGTTCTGGCACATCCCACAAGTCATTAGCACTTTTCTTGCATGTCCCAAGGTGTGGCTCCTTCACTGTACAGAATTGGTTAGCCACTACTTGATTCCCCACCTGAGTATTCTCTGGCTGTTTTGGCCATCCTTTTCCCAAAAGGCATTTCCTTATGTTCTCAGAGCATCCATGTAGGTGTGATTGTCATCAGGACTGAAGTCGTCTCTAATGGGTATTGATCCCCTACTGCAACATTTTCCAACTTGCAAATACATGCTAGGCAATAATTACACTTCCTCATGTGTGCAGTTTCATGCAGTTCTGGGTCCTACATTTCACTGCATGATTTAAAGTAGCACAAGTACAATGAAGCATGAATTCTGAGTTCTGAGTTTGCCTTTTCTTTGTATTAGTGTCTCTGGTATGCATTCCTTGGCTGCAGTATGTGTGGGACAGTGCTTAGTAAAATGTAGGCCTATTATTGTTTGCTGTATGTGTGGGCTACAGTGATTATTATAGCAATAACCCAAGCCTGGGTGTGGGTAATGCTGGATTTACCCACGGTTGGCGTGGTTTGGTCCCGAAGGCAAAGCCCGAGGGACCAAACAAAGACAACCGTGGGTAAATCCAGCATTACCCACACCCAGAAGTGGGTTATTGCTATTATACCATGGTGTTAGTTTACTTTGTATTATATTTGTATTGTTGTTATTTAGGTTTTTGTTAGCTTTTTTTGTATTCTTCCACTTTTTGTGAGTTAAAATAGTCCACACTTTCAGTTTGTTTTTATTTTATTATTGTTTTTGAAGGGTTGTAATCAAAAGGGTAGGTGATGCTTGTTATAAAATAGTTTAAGCAGTGTAGAAGTTTATAACGTGTAGTTATGTTTTACTAGTTATGGGTATGTTGAAATGTGGTGTAGTGTTAATTTGTATTAATTTTTTTAAAATATGTACTTTTAGTAATTGGTCACTAGATGGTGGTGTTGTATGCGGTTTTAGAAGATGTATGCTGATGTGGACGTTTGGTATGGTGTGTGTTTTTACTTTGCAAGGGATGTCTGGTGTGTTTTAATATGTATATTTTGGAGTTGTGTGTGTATAGGTATTGTAGGGAATATAGGTGAGTGAATGGTTTTATGAGAATGCTTGGTTTTGTTGGGTTATAACTGGTGGTTATGTAGTGTGTGTGTGGTGTATTTGCGACTGTATGAGTTTTGATTTTGTTTGTGTTCGAGGTGAGGGAATGAGAAATATTATATGGGTAATGGTTAATTTTGTGTGTTTTACTTGAATTGTTGTGTGTTTTTTGTTTTTACGTTTACTGTACGTTAATGTTTGCTTGCTGTCGCCGCAGCACGATATTTACTGACCGGACTTGTTTCCTTGTTTGTCGTACGATTTAGTATGTGCACGCTGGTTAGATTAGCCAATCAGCGTGCACGTTTCTCATCTTTTCCGATGTTCGCATGGTATAATAATACATTTGACATGCATATTATTCCTTAGTTTCATGAAGGTGGCCTGTAATTTGGTCCTGGGCATTTTCCGTTGTCAGACACCAGTGATTGCAGTAAAGTACTTCCCAGATGATAGATCAAAAACCTTACATATTGCAAAGTCTTTCATTCCATGCTTAATCAGTGAACCAGAGTGTATTAAAGATTTCACAATAAATGCACTGCTAACTAACTTTTTTCAATGATTTAATGGTAGCTCTATGATTTCTAACCTTTTCAAGTCTATGATTTCTAACCTTTTCAAATAATTAGCTTTTTTCTTTGGCTATTGCATAAACACAGAGCCCGGTGAGGTTTAAAATGGTAAACTGTAAATTTTCTGCGTGAATTTGGTTAGATTTAGAAAGTGTATTTATTTATTTATTTATTTGACAATTGTTAACTGGGAATAAGTCCTACTGAGCATTGGCCCATTTTCAGCGGAGGCCCAGGGAGAAAAGCTAAATGCAAAGAAAGAACATCAGGTGTCTTACAAATATGTACAGTGAACACGCAAAGTAATGCTAGCACATAATAGTGAGATATAAACAAATAGAAAAATTGAGGACATTAGTATATAAAAGCAATTAACCACTGAAGTTTTTTACCAGTATATAGAAACTTGTTAGGCAAGATTGAAGCAAGAGCAGATCCAGGAGTTTAGCAGTCTTTCTCATAAAGCTTTTATAAAATCGAGACTATTTGGGATAGATCTGATGATTAGAGGAAATTAATTCCAGGCTAGTGATATTATATAGCTATATAAGCTATGGCCTATTACTTTAT
The DNA here is from genome assembly GCF_019279795.1 of Protopterus annectens. Classification (NCBI taxonomy): domain Eukaryota; kingdom Metazoa; phylum Chordata; order Ceratodontiformes; family Protopteridae; genus Protopterus; species Protopterus annectens. The sequence goes on from NC_056741.1 coordinate 939,290,605, forward strand.
TAGGCTTGTAAATATCCAACAGAAATTGGTCAGAACTCCGTAGAGAGTAATTGGGAGTACAGTAACTGATGAGGGCTAAGATGACTAGACAAACTTTCAACTTAAGCACTCAAGCCATTCAGTTCTCAGCCAAGTACTTGCTCAAAACTTATAGCAAGCACTTATAACCCCTAGCACTAAACCCTCCTGTACTGTACAGAAGGACAAGGCTCTCTATTCGACCTTACCAGCCATCCAGTAAAACAGTTCACTGTACCTATCCAGGCATGTCCAAAGGGCAGTTTCATGTGTACTCTCCAGTCCAACTGGTGAATCTGGGCATTTTGAGGCAATGTTACAACTGCCTCATGTACACAGACAACCGCCTCCTCCAAACACTAATACATGCGAGAGATGCAGTTATACAGCCAAACTAGAGGCTAAGCTCTCTCAACCCAAGACTGGATCAGACAGTCAAGAGGAGAAGGGAAATACTTGCATCACACCACCAGTCTTACATAGACCCATTAAACTAGCACCGGCAAAAAAACACACATAAATACAAGAAAACATACTCGGAGGCTCTAAATAAAAATCTGCAAAACCAACAGAGACCTCCAAAGCAAACATCCAATCAACCTCCACCCCCCAACACAAACCATGAAACACATACTTCACAAAACCAGTGTGCCATGCAATCACAGCCCTTAAGGAAAAATAACATACCCAACATACTAGTAATAGGTGACTCTATAGTCAGGCACACTGACGTCCTACTCACTAGGCTGAATAAGGAGAAGGTTACTGTTAGCTACCTGTCGGGTTCCAGGATCCGCCATATAACACAAGCACTCAGGTCACTCCGGAACAAGTACAAATATGACTCTGTCATTGTCCATGTTGGTGTGAATGACCTGAGCCATCCCTCCCTGGACTACATGAAGAGAGACATGGAAGAGCTCTCTGATCACATAGCCCAGGCCGGTATGACCCTGACCCTGAGTAGCATCCTGCCCTCACCAAGAATGATACCACGGTATAAAGAAAAAATTCTCAATTTCAACAATTGGCTAAGTTTCCGGTGTCATTCAAAGGGGATCCAGTGTCTGAACCCCCTGGGATGACATGCTCGACAAGCCACACTGCTTCGCTAGAGATGGCTTGCACCTGTCACCCCTAGGCTTTCAAATACTGGCCAAGGCTCTTGCCACCCCCATAGTGCCTTTTTTAGGCAAGGTTCAAAAGACAAACCCACCACCATAAATAGCACAAGTAACAAAAAACTGAGGGTAATGCTACTCAGTGCCAGAAGTCTAAACCTCAGAATGCACGCACTCAAGGCACTCCTCAGTATGGAGAAAATTGATATATGTGCAGTAACAGAAACCTGGTTTAAGGCTCTAGAGAGCATCCCAGCACTACTAGGCTACAACTCATACCATACATTTCGGCCACAGAACCAAAACCGAAATACAAAAGGTGGGGGCGTATCCATATTCATCAAGGATACCCACACCTCCAAGTTAGTGGCACAGCACGAGTGTTCAGAGATCATCCACGTGCAACTAACAATAGGCAAAACTGTAATTCAAGTTGTACCTTGCTACAGATCACCCACCATGTCCCAGAACCCTCATTCTGCGTTTATGGAAACACTGGGAAACATAAAGGTCCTACCAAACTCCCTAATATTGGGTGATTTCAACTACCCAAACAATAACTGGGAGAACTACTCAAGTACTAACTCCCTTGCCCAACTTTTCCTAGAATTTATAAACTCAAATGCACTGGTTCAACTGGTCAGCACTCCCACCAGAGGTGACAACATATTGGACCTGGTCATCACCAACATGTGCGACCAGTGTACCACACCAGAGGTCAACCCCTTGCTGGTTAGATCTGACCATAAACAAATCACTTTGGATATCCATATTCTGCCCCCACCCTTGGACAAAAAAACCACTGTGAAAAACTTTTCAAAAGCAAACTTCACATTACTTAAGACAGAGGTGGAAAGTTTCAAAGCCCCCATGCTGAAGGATAACACTGTCCAAGCTGCAAAATCTTTTACTAATGCATTCTACGGGCAACTATAAGAATGCATGGATCGTGCCATCCCAAACAAAACCAAGACTCACTCCTCCAAGAAAAGGAAACCAGTCCGGTGGACTCCTGCCATAAACAAGCTATACAATAGAAGGAGGAAATTAGTACAGAAAAGAATAAAATCCCAAGAAGGGAAGACATCCCTGATCAGTATCAGCAAGAAACTACGATCCCTTTGAAAGAAAAATTGCCAAGGACTCCAAAGATAACCACAAGGCATTCTTTAGCTATGTCAAAAATCTAAGTGGCAATGCTCAGATGTGCTCGGAGTTAGTGCAGAATGACACAAAATACACTGAACCGACCGATATCGCCAACATCCTGGCAGACAGGTTCAGTGCAAACTTCACCTCCCTCTCAACCCCAAAAGGGCCCATAACCATACCAGAAGATTGTAGAGTCCCTGAAATCATAGACACTCAGGTTAAAACAGCACTCTCCAAAGCCAAAAACACAGCATCAATGGGACCGGATGGTGTCCCAGGCTGCATCCTACATGAGCTCAAAGGCAAACTAACCCCTCACCTAAACACACTGTTCAAACTCAAAATCTCCACAGGCTACATACCTGTAGAGTGGCGCACAGCAACGGTTATTCCACTCCACAAAGGTGGAGCCACAACAGACCCCGGGAACTATCGCCTTATAAGCCTGACTAGCTTGGTCTGCAAGGCTATGGAGCGCATCATCATGGAACTCATTAACAGAGACATCGGGAACCTCCAAACACTGGACCCTACCCAGTTTGGCTTTGTTAAGGGCAGATCATGCCTCCTAAACCTGGTGGACTTCTTTGAGACAGTTACCAAGGCTATAGATGAGGGAAAGGTGGTACACACAGCCTACCTAGACCTTGCTAAGGCCTTCAACACCATTCCCCATTCTGATATTATAGACAAGCTCACCAGCCTGAACATAAACCCCTATATCACAAGGTGGGTTGCCAACTGGCTCACGGACAGAACCCACATGGTGAGAGTTGTGGGAGTGAGGTCTGACTCTAAACCCGTTACAAGTGGCGTTCCTCAGGGCTCAGTCCTAGGACCCCTCCTGTTCGGTATATACTTCTCAGAGGTACAGGCAAGCACAGGAGGACTATGGCTGACCAAGTTTGCAGATGACTGCAAATTAGGGGCTATAACTGACTCTCTGGCTGACACAGACATCCTCCAAAAGGGCCTCACTGAGATGGATACCTGGTGTCAAAATCATGGCCTCAAGCTAAATGCCAAAAAAGTGCATAGTCATCCCCTTTGGAAAAAACAAAGTATCCACAAACTACCACATAGGTGGTAGTCTCCTAAATACGGAAGATGTAATAAGGGATCTGGGGACCCAAGTAGATAGTAATCTCACCTTTGATAATCACATTGCCAAAGTGGTTAGAAAATCCTTCTACGTGGCCCACCTAATCACAAAAGGGTTCGCATCCAGATCAAAAGAGGTCATTGTGCCCCTCTACTCATCACTCATCAGACCCATCATAGAGTACAACACCCCATTTGGGATGTACCTTAAAAGACACCTGCAACAGCTGGAAAGATCACAGAAGTATCTTACCAAGAGGATCACTGGCCTCAAACAGATGCCCTATGCAGCTCGACTGAAGAAACCCCAGTTGTACTCGGTTACATATCGCCTAATCAGAGGTGATCTCTGCTTGACATACAAGGCCATGTCTAACCCAGAACTGATGGACATGCTCCACCTAAAGAAAACCTTATCCCCTCGAGCCACACACTCTAGGGATCTAAACCTCACCACAACAATAAATAGGACATGCTGGAGGGATAGATTCCTGTTCCAAAGACTTCCCATGCTTTCGAACAAGATCCCAGTCTACATTAGGCAGAGCTCCTCACTAACACTCTTCAAAAGAAACCTTGACAAGAGGATGGGAAACAGAAAGTTTACCTCGGGGATCACTTCAGTGGGTCTGCTGGACAGAGGCACAGGGAACTAATCTAAGGGGGCGGCAAAAGCCAACACATTCTGGCTAGGCTTATAAATGCCTTCGGGCAGATAGCCTAGTACCAACCTATGAACCTATGACAGGAATTAAGTTTATTGATTATGAAGTGGGTGAAAAGCAGTGGTGAGGGAACTCAAGCCAGTTTAGAGATAGGCAGTGGTGTGAGTTGTAAGGCAGGTTTCCAACAAATCTGGCAATTTTATTGTAACAGAATTCTAATTTTGTTTTGAGAGTGGATTGAAGGTTGATTAAAATAGGTGACGCATAGTGAAGAGTTGGAAGAAGATAGGCATTAGTAAGGCACAGTCTAGAGTCATTGGTAAGGAATGTTTTGCTCTGTAACACATGCCTAGATTTGGTGAGGTTTATTTCATACAATTTTGGACAAGCAGATTTTAGTTGTTCATCAACAATGAAGCCCAGGAGTTTAGTGTGTTTTGCTACTTCTATTAAGGTGTTATCGAGGGAAGTGATAGTGAAGGATGTCTTGAAGTGAGAAAGAGATTTAGGGAGAAATAGTTTTTTTTAGGGGTCCATATTAGTTGATTATCATTTAGCTAGCTTTCAATGGAGTTGAAGAATTTTTAGGTGACAGATTGAAGGTGTAAAAGAATGTCGGAAGAGCAGATGATATTGGAGTCATCTGCAAATTTAATTAGAGAGGACTGACAGCAGGAAAAATGAAGGCTGTTAGTAAAGATGTTGAATAGAATGGGACCAAGGATGGAACCTTGAGGTACTCCAGTATTAACAGGGAGGGAATTTGAAAAAGAGGAAAGCCACTTAACAGACTGCAGTAATTTGGAAAGGTAGCTAGAAAACCAGTAGAGGGTAGGATCAGTAAAACTAAGAGCAGACATTTTGGAGAGAAGCAAGGGGTGCGAAACTGTATCAAAAGCTATAGAGAGGTCCAGAAAGAGGGATGATACCAGGTTGTTATTGTCTCTGCCTTTAATGATGATATGGGTAAAGGAGATTAGTGCAGTAGTTGTGGCTGGGACAAAAGCTGTGTTGGGTTGGAGTGAGTAGGTTTTCATTTAGAAGATATTCAAGAAGTTGTTTTTGGATGCATTTTTCGAGTATTTTGGAAAGGGAAGGCTGAATTGCTATAGGATTGTAGTTTGTGGCCTCTGTGGATTGTCCACCTTTTGTGAAGTGGAATAATATGGAATTGTTTCCTGGAGGAAGGGACTATAGATTCTTGGATATATTTGTTTATAAGGATGGAGATTGGGCAGACTATAGAGTTAGCTGCCATTTTAAGAATTCAGTAGGTAACCTATCTGCTGAAGGAGACTCTAAAGCTTCATTTGTTTAAGTAGAGATTTTATATATGTTATAGGGAGAGATTTGAGAGAAAAGTGGGTATGTTGGCAGGGGGAGGAAGATTAGGGGTAGTGTGGTGACTGTTTTCAGTTAGTTTGTTGATAGAGTCAGTTTAGTAGGAGTTGAACTTTGTGATGGTTTTAGAGGGAGAATCATTAGGGTAAGGGTTTGGTGTGCTGGGAGAGCCAGGGTTAAGCAGCTTGTTGATATAGTTCCAGAAAATTTAGTTTTGCTTTGATGGTTAGTTTGAGCTTTTAGATAATATTTTTTGTCCTCTTTGATTTGTTTTTTGGTGAGGTTATGAAGGTGTTGTACATGTGTAGCCTTTTAGGAGATTTAGACTTCAGACAGTTTTTCCATGCAGAATCTCTATTGTGCATAAGGATGTGAGTGGAGTGAGAAAGCCAAGGTGCTTGGTGTGATTATTAACCCTTTTTTTCCTGAGAGGAGCTAGGGAATTAAGAATATTCAGGAATATAGAATTAAATTTCAGAGCACCATCATCTAATTGTAGGCTATGGAGGAAAGATCAATTTATGGGAAACAGTCTGTAGTTAAATTCATCTGGGTTAAAATTGATGAGGCTATGGCATTCTTTAAGTTTGTGTTGCCTGATATGATATAGGAAGATCCTTTGGATGTGGGTTGGGAGGTGGTCATGGATAGACTCTGGGAGTATTGTACGGTTGTGACACAAGGACCCAGTCGAGGATAGAACTAGAATTGGAGGACTTGCAGAAATGGAAGACTGTAGAAATTAGTTGAGGAAAGCCATGGAAATTTATGCTTGAGGTTGGAAAGCCAAGGTTAGACAGTTGATATTGACTTCCCCTAGAATTATAGTTTCATTTGAGATGTGGTTGGAAGTCCAGGAGAGCATGTTTTTAAGAGTGAGGATATTGTTCCCAGGATGTATGTAAATAAAAGCAATACATAACTTTTTATGGTTATTTAGCTTGCAGTTGGCAAGTAGGATTTCTGCTGGGTGAAAGTTAGGAAGTGGTATAGATAGGGGAAAGAGATTTAGTTGGTTTGAGTAAAATATTGCTACTCTGCCAACTTATTTGTGTAACCTATCAGAACGTATATTATAGCTAACAGGAAGAATTTCTGTGTTGGTGGTTTGGGGTTTAAGCCATGTTTCAATGAGAACAACAATATCAGGAGAATATTGAGCAATCCATGCATGAAATTCGTTAATTTTGTTTAGAAGACTACCGATATTCATTGAGATGATAGTAAACTCTTGGTGGAAGGTTTAGGATTAGTGATAATAGGGGGTGGGTGGGTGGTGACATGGTTGGAAGATGAACTTGGGGCAGGGTTAAGGTGAATATCATCACACAGGAATATGTTTTGTAGATAGTTTGAAGTACAGAAATTTAAAATTGTTGATAAGGTAATAAAACATTGTTTTGTGAAGATGCCAGTTGTGGACAAGATATTTATATTTGTGCAGGAGAATGTGAGATGGATTAATCAAATAAGGTGTGATTATGCTGTTTTAATTTCTTCAAATCTTTTGGGTTTCTAATACCATGACTGGAATGGACCCCATTCCTAAGTCAAAGTACAAATGAAGTTCATGAAATTAGTATTGTTTCAATCTTTGATGTCAGCCAAAAGTGCTCTTTACAGCTCCCACAATGTGCCCAGTAATGACTTTTGCAATTTGTATGGAGTTACATAGATTGGTAGCATATCTAAATATGATTGTAGAGTCTTTTTATAAGACCCATTGCTCCTACTACTATTGAAACTGTCTAGGTATCTTTCTTCCACATTGTTTTCATTTCTGCCTGCAAATCCTGATATTTTATGACTTTGTGTCTCAGTTTATGCAAGACACTGTAATCACTGGGTGTGTGATCTCAATGATCAATGCTACTTTTGTCTTCTTTTCTTGGACCACTTCTTTTTCTTTTGGCTGTTCCCATTAGGGGTCGCCACAGCGGATCATCTGTTTCCATTTCTTCCTGTCCTCTGCATCTTGCTCTGTCACACCAACCACCTGCATGTCCTCTCTCACAACATCCATAAACCTTATCTTAGGCCTTCCTCTTTCCTCTTACCTGGCAGCTTCATCCTTAGCATCCTTTTCCCAATATGCCCAGCATCCCTCCTCAGCATACATGTCCAAACAAACGCGATCTCGCCTCTCTGGCTTTGTCTCCAAACCGTCCAACCTGGGCTGACCCTCTAATATACTTATTCCTAATCCTGTCTACCCTCATCACATCCAGTGCAAATCTTAACATCTTTAACTCTGCCACATCTAGTTCTGACTCCTGGCTTTTTGTTAATGCCGCTGTCTCCAACCCATATAACATAGCTGGTCTCACTACCCTCTTGTAGACCTTCCCTTTCACTCTTACTGGTACTTGTCTGTCACAAATCACTCCTGACACTTTTCTCCACCCACTCCTCCCTGCCTGTACTCTCTTCTTCACCTCTCTTCCACACTCGCCATGACTCTGAACTGTTGATCCCAAGTATTTAAACTCATCCACCTTCGCCAACTCTAATCCCTGCATCCTCACCATTCCTATATCCTCCTTCTCATTCACACACATATATTCTGTCTTAGTCCTGCTGACCTTCATTCCTCTCATCTGTAGAGCATATCTCCACCTCTCCAGGGTCTCCTCAACCTGTTCCCTACTCTCACTACATATCACAATATCTATTTTTCTAGCATCTATCTTTTGAACTGTTGGTAATGGATGAACCAATGTGATGTAGACTTCTTCATTTTCTATGATGCTTTGTGGCTTATTTTTCTAGTGTTTTTCAGCCACTTCAGTACCATAATGTTTGCACAGTCCCCAGTGCAACAGTATCACCACATTATTATGCCTTTCAGTATACAGTCCTTCTGCCATTAGTATGTCACAACGAACAAAGAGGTGTGCAACTGTTTCCAATTTGGTTTTACAAAAACCTACCTTTGTCTGTTTCTCCCACATGTTCAAGGGACTTTGTAAACCAATGTGTATGCAGCCCACTATCTTGGGCCACCAATATTAACCTTCTCTTTCTTGGTTTGAATTTGCCTTCCCTTCAACCATCCCTGCATTAATTCCTGATGAACATGAGCTTCTTCCAGAAGTTTTCTATACTTGCAACTATATTTATGTATATTCCACATTTCTTGACTTCTCATCTGGTCCTTCCCCTTATATTCTTTCTTTCGTTTTTTGACACTTTCAGCTGCTGTCTTATTTTTATCTACTTTTGGTTTGATTTCCTTTCCTGCTTGACAACGATATGCTTCTCGTAGATTAAGCAGAGAAGTCATGGTATGGTTTATCTCAGTTAATGAGAGGATGGGTGAGTGTGGTTGAATGATTAATGGGTAAGATATTTGTTACATAGCAGGTAAGGAGAGATAATAGTAAGAGGAATTGAGCACAAAGATAGACAATTATTATGTTTGAGATAGAGGAACAGGAGGTGTGATGGATGAAGTATAAAAGATGAAGGGAGGCTAGGGGTTATTTGAGCATGGGTAGTTTGAAAGATGAGATAGGGAGGGGAAGAGTGTAATAGAAGAAATAGAGGAGGGAGAAGTGCAGTGAGGGAGGGGTAAGGGACAGATAGGCTTTGTGTGTGTTTAGGAGAGAAAAGAGAAGGTGAGGGGTAGCACAGAACTAAGTAAGGTAGGGAAAAGCAGGTGATGAGAGCAAGAAAAGCAAAGTGTGTGGATTTACTGCATTGGACAGGAAGGGGAGGAGTCTATAGGGGAGATGATGTAATTGAGCGAGTATAAATGTAGAGGTAGTGGGGGTGAGAATTAGGGGTAGGGTAGGGGAACAGAGTAGGACCTCACCATTGCAGGTGAAAATGGCAATAAAAAAAATCTGTGAGAAGAGGATTCCTACAGTTCAGTTGGTAAGAAACCAGAGTAAGACTTCTGACACTATTGAGGAAAGCGGGGAGTAAATAAAGAAAAAGAAAGAAAGAAAGAAAGAAAGAAAGAAAGAAAGAAAGAAAGAAAGAAAGAAAAAGTATACAACATAGAGGAATAAGACAGCTATAGAACAAAGAATTGAAAGGAACAGGGTATACTTGACAGGCAGGATTAGAAAGGGTTGAAGGAGGGGAGGGACTAGAGTAGAGCTTACATGGGTAAAGTGGCTAAAGCTGCAGGCATAAAACAGGGTCCTTAAGCAGAGAGAGACCCACAACATGGTTTGAGAGATAGTCAATGTAAGTGCTAGGGAAAGAAAACAGGCCCATGCAGAGAAACCAGAAAAATTTAGATGACTAGAAGGGGGCTACAGGAGATGGAGTGAGTTAATACTAACCCACGGCAGTGTACACACTAAAAAGATAAGTTTCAAATTTATATTAACAACAGGATATCACAAAATATGGAGGGAAACCTTAGTCAAGTATATTTTAGTTTTGTTGAGTGTAGTGGTCCTGGGAGTCCTGAAGCTGGGAATTGCAGTCTTTCAGGCTGTAGTGGGAAACTTACTTTAGTGACTGTCTGGTTGGGGTAGATGGGGGCTAGAAGGAGGAGAAAAACAAAAGCAGAAAGTATAGCACATTTGCAGGTCTAAAAGTAGAAATAGAGGCTGAGAGAAAGTGATTATGCAACAAAATATAGATTAGCACAGATATTTCCAGGTACACAGTCTACATGAACACATAAAAAAGCTTTGCTATCCAAGCTTTTGTTATGAAGGAAAAGTTGAGATAAGGTAGGAATGGAAGAAAGATAGCCACTCAGTAGGATTAGCTACTGTAGGTATCCACTGGCTGTGGACAGGCAGTTTTGTGTGTTTAGGATAAATTAAATATAGGGATAAGTTATAGTGGTTACAGATTGAACTGCATAGCTATTATGCAAGAAATTCAGTTAGTGCAGTGTCCAGTAGCACTTTGGGTCAAATTGACTACTGGAAATATCCAGAAGTTAGGTAGAGTGAAGGGCTTATGAAGGGGAAACCATTAGAAGTAAAAGTAGGACAGGGTAGTTTATGAGCATTAGAAGTCCATTTATATCTTAGCCTGAGGAGTTGGGTCAGAAGATATGCATACATTAGTACATTGGATAGAAGGAAATCCCTTGGTTAGCCAAGCAGAAACAGCAGAGGTTGCAAGCACATTGTTCAATTTGTAAAGTACACATATAGCAAAGGAAAAATCATTAGGAGCAGTACAATTAAATTACAATACACCCACACAGCCATGGCTAATTATCACGTAGCTGGAGGTAAAAAGTGGCACACAGGTAATGGCTTAATAATCATAGTTAGAAGCAGTGAAAGGCAAAAACCAATAAACTAAAGACAGTAATTTAAGCTCCAGCGAAGGAGCCAGTCAACAAGAACATGTCTATTATGAGTAAGAAATGTATGCATTTCAAGGGCTAGGTCATGGTGTCACTGTTAATGTAAATTAATCTGAAGACAAATGATATGCAATACAATTAATAAGAACAGAGTTGAACAAAACAGTAACCGCAAGGAGTCTTGTGCAACAAATGATCCAGTTATCAAATATAGTATTAAGTGATTGTGAACATGAAAACAGGCAGAAACAAAATAATAGGTTACAAGTGTTAGCGAGCACACTGACAGGGGAAAACCACGAGTCCTTGCTCTTACAGAAGGGAGTTCTTATGCAAGTGGAGCTTGTTCATGTTTACTTGTATGAATCATATGGAATAATAGATGTGTAAGTGCCACCATTGGTGTAGCTGTTTCCATGCCCCTGTAGACAAGCTGTGCCACATCTGTGTGGGTGCATATCCCTCATGTGAACCTCTGCTTACCTGTGTGGTATTAATCCATGTGCATTCAGTCTATGTTCTCCTGTATTTTTCTGTACCCAGTTCGAGCCAATCTAGGCTGTAAGGTACCACCTGCCTATCTTTGCACATGACAGTCACTACTTGGACAGTAGCTTCCTACCCAAAATAAGTTGAGAAATGGTAAATGTGCTGAAATTCTCATTAAGAAAATATTCTGTAACTTTCCTAGTCCGGATGCAGAAAACAATTTTTCTCCATTTAAACCACCATAATGTCATGTCATGTCAAACTCTAGTGGGTGTGGTTCACACTCATACTCTCTGCTACAAACTTGAACCTTAAGGCATGGAATCCATTGAAGCCCAGGGCTGTGCACCAAGGTTTTTGGAAAATGAGACCAAAATTCCCCTCTACGTGTTGCAGGAGTTGTACATGCATTCACTGGAGCAGGTAGGCCTGGAAGAAAACAGATATTTGGAAGAAGCTGGGGATCAACCGACTTCAGTGACAGATCCTCCAAACCAGAAATGAGTGCAGACGAGTACAGACTCCTCTGCTTTTACTATATTTGTGTTTCTTCCTACTTTATTACTTTATTTTACTTTTGCTGCCTGTTCTTAAAAGTACTTAATAGCATTTATTCTGCTGCATTTATTACTGCTTGTTAGTAGCCGATTAAATTGTAACTGTTATTCTAAGCCTTTGGTTTACGCACTTGGGCTTCAGACCAGTTGTTTTACATTAAGAAGGTTTGTGGCAGGACAGGTAGCTTACATCCTTCTAAGTTGGGAGTTGCTGATTGAAGGCTTAGTGTATGTTATTCTAAAGTGTATTAGTTCTGTTTTAAGCACTTGGGCTTTGGGCCAGTTATTTTACATTAAGAAGGTGTGGTCTGCACTCTTGTGTGGGGAGAGGGTAGATTCTGCCGTTCTGAGCTGGGAGTTATTGTTTAAAGGCTTATTGTGCCTCCTTATTTGAACTAATTGGTACACCTTGTTTGCTGTAGCATAGACTAGATTCAGACCTGCTATATCTAGCTTTGTTTGTATAACTTGAGCACTAATCCAGGCCATCTTTTTTTAGTGAAGGTTCCCCTGCACCCTAGTGGTAGGAGTGTACAGTGACAACCTGTCTGATCGAAGACTGCTGGAACGGGGCTCAGTTTTAACTTTTCTTGGTTAACTGGTTAATTTGTTTAAATCAGTTTGCTCATTTGCTACTGTCATATATAAAAAAAAAAAAATATATATATATATATATATATATATATATATATATATATATATATATATATATATATATATATTGATAGATATATACACACACTTTATGCATTGCCGCTTAGTTAGGGCTCCCTTAGAACTAGTCAGTTTTTAGTTTTAGCACTCAAACCTGTTTCTTGGAGCTCAGCACTTGTTCAGAACTCATTGTAAGCACTAAATAAGCTACTAATTACTACAGCACTCAACTTTCCTCACTTATCTAGAGGAAAACAGTTTTTAGTACTTAATAAATAGCAGCTATCCAGGCATTTATAAGGGTCATCTCCCGGTGTTTTCTCCTGTCTACCTGATGAATCTGGGCATCCTGGGACAATGCAGCAATTGCCTCATGTACACAAACAACCCTCTCCATCTACCACCCAACACTACAACCTGTGAGTGATGCACTTACATAGCCAAACTGAAAGCAAAGCTCTCTTCACCCAAGACTGGACTAGACAGTCAAGAGGAGAAGGTAAACACTTGCACCGCACGACACTCATCACATAGTCTCTCAAAACCTACACCACCAAAACACACACATTGAAAGACAAAACACACAGCTACATTTGCGGAGACTCTCAATAAAAAACTGCCCAAGCAACAGAGCCCACCAAAGCAGAAATGCAAGCAACCTCCACTCCACCAACACAACCTAAATGACACATAGCCCACAAATTCAGTGTGCCACTCAACCACAGCCCATAAGGCATAACAACGTACCCAATACCGTAGTCATAGGTGACTTCATAGTCAAGCACAGTGATGTTCCACTCACCAGGCTAAACAAGGAGAAAGTCACTGTCAGCTGCCTGTCAGGTGCCAGGATCCGCCACATAACTCATGTACTCAGGTCATTCCACAACAAGTACAAACATAACTCTGTCATTGTCCGTGTTGGTGTGAATAACCTGAAACGTGCCTCCCTGGACTACATGAAAAGAGACATGGAGGAGCTCTCTGATCTTGTAGCCCAGGCAGTTATGGCCTTAGCCCTGAGGAGCATCCTGCCATCACCCAGAATGATACCACAGTACAAGGACAAAATGATTGACTTCAACAATTGGCTAAGCTTCTGGTGTAATTCTAAGGGGATCCAGTATCTGTCTGCCTGGGATGACATGATCGACAGGCCACGATGCATTGCCAGAGATGGCCTGCACCTGTCCCCCTTGGGATTCCAGATACTAGCTAAGGCTCTTGCCACCCCTATAGTGCCTTTTGTAGGCAAGGTTCAAATGACAAATTCACCACCATAACAGGTACAAGCAAGCAAAATCTGAGGGTATTGCTACTCAATGCTAGAAGTCTAAACCTAAAAATGCACTCACTCGAGGCACTCCTTAAAATGGAGAACATCGACATCTGTGCAGTGTCAGAGACCTGGTTCAAGGCTCCAGAGAGCACCCCCTGCATTACCAGGCTATAATTCATACCACACCTTTCGGCCGCCTAACCTGGACAGAAACACTAAAGGTGAAAGTTTGTCCATATTCATTAAGGATATCCACACCTCCAGGCTAGTTGCTCAGCATAATGCATTCGAGATTATCCAAGTGCAACTAACTCTGGGCAAGACCGCAATCCAAATTGTAGCTTGCTACAGATACCCCACCATGCCACAGGATTCCCACTCCTCAATTCTTGATACACTGGAAAATTTTAGGGTACAACCCAACACCCTAATAACGGAATTTCAACTACCCAGACATTAACTGGGAAAACTACTCATGTTCCAACTCTTTTGCTGAACGTTTTCTGGAATTCATAAACTCCAATGTCTTGGATCAACTTATCCACACCCCCATCAGGGGCAGCAATATCCTAGACCTGGTCATTACCAACATGGGTGACCAGTGTTCCACACCAGAGGTCAATTCCTCATTGTTCAGATCCGACCACAAGCTAATCACCCTAGATATCCACATCCCGCCCCCACCCCCCACTAGGGAAACTACCGTAAAAAATTTCTCCAAAGCCAACTTCATGCTTCTTAAAACAGAAATGGCAAACTTTGTGACACCCATGCAGACGGACAATAGAGGTACGACTGCTGAATCCTACACAGATGCACGTTATAAGCACTTACACAAGTGCATGGATTGTGCTATTCCTAACAAAACCAAGATGCTATTCTCCAAAAAAAATGAAGCCAATTTGGTGGTCCCCTGCCATAAACAAACTTTTCAACAGAAGAAAGAAACTGTTTCAAAAAAAGAGTAAAATCCCATGATTGGAGGAACTCTCTGGTCAGCCTCAGTAAGAAGCTGAGATCCCTCATAAAATCCTACAAAGCTAGTTATGAAAACAAAATCAACACTGATTCTAAAGACAACCACAAAGCATTCTATAACTATGTCAAGCATCTCAATAGCAACACTCAGATCTGCTCTGAGTTACAGTATAATAGCACTAAATATACAGAGCCAACTGATATTGCCAACATCTTGGCAGATAGGGCCAGTGCTAACTTTACCCCCCCTCTCACCCCCTAAAGGCCATGTCTCTATACTGGAAGAATGCAAAGTTCCTGTAATCACAGCTGCACAGGTAAAAAGCACACTCTCCAAAGCCAAGAACACAGCATCCATGAGGCCTGACAACATCCCAGGCTGCATACTTCATGAACTACAGAACGACCTGGCACCCCACCTAAGTACCATGTTCAATTATAGCCTCACATCAGGCTTTGTGCCCACTGAATGGTGCACAGTGATGGTTATCCCACTCCACAAAGGGGGAGCCACCACGGATCCGGGGAACTATCACCCCATTAGCCTGAAAAGCCTGGTCTGCAAGGCCATGGAATGTATCATCATGGAACTTATACACAAAGACGTTGGTAATCTCCAAATTCTGGATCGTACCCAGTTCGGGTTTGTAAAAGGCAGAACATGTCTCCTACACCTGATAGACTTCTTAGAAGCAGTCACCAAAGCTGTATACGATGGTAAGGTGGTTCACATAGCCTATCTAGATCTCGCCAAGGCATTC